>NC_050532.1:25072871-25156082 GCF_002922805.2 Oryzias melastigma | reverse complement strand
CGACCAAGCTGGCAAGTCCCAGTACAAAAGATCTCCAAATGGAAACATAACTTCATAAAACACATACAAAACACATTGATCAGGTGTCAGAATCAGAATTGGGCAATGAAAAGGGGAAAGAACAGAAAATACAATGAAACAGAAAATAAGAAGAAACAGAATAAGACTTGATTGGACTTGGAGCAACATCCTCCAGCAGTGAGCCGGACAGTTTCAAGCAGGGGCGGGCAAACCTTTTGAGTGGAAAGCCTCGTTTCCACTGTGCAGTCCGGTACGGTAATGTACAATATTTTGAAAGTTTCCATCGTTAAATGGACCCATGAAACAGTCCCTACCCGCACCTCTTGTGGGCCTTCATCCATAGAAAAACGGAACGGTTGGGGTGGAGTCGCTGTTGCTACCTACTGATTGGCAGAAGGTGATGACAACATTAGAAAGTACCAATATACCGCTAAGCTAGCGGTTCCGTTTTCCACTTTACTGCAGTATTCCTCTCAACTGCCCGCAATCTTCTTTAAAACAACATTAAATTCCTGTTCTACACGATGTTCAAAAAGTAAAGCAAGAAAAAGACGAGGCGCTGGATGACCTCCATTGTTGTTGCTTTTCAAGTCCTTGCACCACAATGATGCAATGACACACTAGCGGTCTACACCACACCTGCACCGTGAAAACAAACCGCTCAGTGGACTGAGTGAAAACGCTCGTCCTGTACCACTCCTCACTGGACCGGACTGCTTACTGGAAACGAGGGTTCTAGAATTGGACAGGAGGGCCAGACCAGGAGCAGATTCATGGAGTGTTTTGATAACCCAACTTGTCTGAAAAAAATAACATGAACTCTGGACAAAAATATGCTTTATTTTGATTGAAAAATAATTTTATTTTTGTACCTAAACAAAAATCAATTAATTTGTAGGGTATCATTTATGGGGAGACACTAGAACTACAGGGACAATAAAATATTATTAAGGATTATCAATGTAATTTATTCAACTTTGGTGAGCCAGATGAAATAGTTTAACAGACTGCTGGTTTAGACGCTCTGAGAAAGAGACATGATTCAGAGATGAAGATGTTAAGGTTATCTTTGGGTGTCCGGAATGGTTTAGAAATAAAGCCATCAAAGGAACAGCTAATGGGAGACGTTTTGGAGATGAATGGCTGGAAGCAGATGGAGATGGTTTGGACATGTTTAGTGGAGGTAACAGTGATGATGGTTAAAGGATGCTGAGGTTTGAGCGACCAGGGAAGACCAATGAGGAGGCCAATGAATGTAGTTATGGAGGTCGTGTGGGAGAGAGTAACATGGAGATGAATGATTTGCTGTTGCAACTTTTTGCCATAATTTTCTTATTTAATCAAGGTGTCTGGTTTTAAGTTTTAACATTCATTTCCTATCTGGATCTGCTGACATTTGACCTTTGAAAATGACCAAGCTTTCACTTTGTTTTCCTTTTTTTCTAAGTTAACACTCATTCTTTCTCCTACCCAGAGCCTTACATAACTATTTCATCTTAGAGTAAGTCTGTGAATCTTTGTGTGCTATTGTTTAGTTTGACGTTTATTTGTACTCATTTGTGGTTCTGGTCTCCAGCATATGTTTTTTTTTTTTTTAATGGAAACTTTTCATAAACATATCCTGAATAAGTCATGATAACAGCAATAACTCTTCATATCTGACTGGTCAAGGATTTCACCCAACCTGACAAACTAATACTTTTAGACTTCTAACTGATTTGGATTATTTTACTTCTTCTCCAAGTTGATAAATAACGTTTAAGTTTCAGCCCAAAGTTTTAGCCTTTACTCAAGTTAATTGTTAAAAAAAATTGTTGCCAGTTGAACTTAGCAGAATAATATCTGAAACTCAATGACGCCATTTGTTATGTATCTTACCACATACACACTCAGTTCAATTAGGCTCACAATAACAACTCAAGGTGTGAAGCACTCGTGCTTCTCATTACACAGGCTATTCTCAGTGGTGCAGTGTTTTTCACACCCTTAGTCATTAGTCAGATCATGACAGCAAAAGGTTCAGCAAAACAAGCCGCATATTTTTAATGCAACAACTTGAATCACAAAGTAACATATTTCATTGGATTATAATTTAGTTTATTGTTCTTACATTTCTAATACAACCTGAAGATCACCTAATTCTGTTCTTAGGGACAACTGGATTTAAAATATTGATTCTAATCCTGATGAAGCTGCTCTGATGGTCAAAGTGATTCAGAAATCAACTTTTCAAAGTCCAGTTTCACTTAAAAACAAAATCCTGTGATAGCAGAACCCGGATGACCGAGGATATTTACATAGCATCCACATCATGGCTCAGTGCAAACTTTGCTGTCTTCATCTTTTACCAACCTATACTCGTGCCAATAAATCCAAATGATCAAAACGCATTTTTAAATTTAAAACCATAAAAATGTCTAACATAAATCACATAAACAACACAACCAAAACTTGAACAGTTAATGTCAATGGTGAGGAAAAAAAAAAACTTAAGGCAGTCGGAGGGATACGCATCTAAAAGGATTTCATAAACCTTACCATCAGCATTGTAAGAGACCCTTTTTTCCCAAAGAAAGAGCAATATCACCACCAAGAGGACACCAACAGCTTCACAGAAAAATGAAGAGAAATTATTCTTTTTACTGTTATTTCTTTTGATTTTATCTGGTGGATATTATTTGGTTTTTGATACTTCCTTTAGAGGTGAATCATTTGCCTCCATGTAACTCTATCCTCTGTCCTTCTCAACACCTCCAACCACCCTCACATCTTCCTTCACTACATCTATGAACCTCCTCTTTGGTCTTCCTCTAGGCCTCTTTCCTGGTCCCTCTACCATGAACAGTTCCTCTGATGGATTAATTCCCAATCCTATCCATCCTGGTCACTCACAAAGAGAACCTCAACATCATCTCAGCTACCTCCAGCTCTGCTTCCTGTCTCTTTCTCAGAGTCTCTAAACCAGAAACATGGCTGCACTCACCACCATCTTCTACTCATTTCCTTTGATTCCTGCTAACACTCTTGTCACACATAACCCCTGAAACCTTTCTCTACCTCATTGCACACACCTCTTCACCACTTTCCCACTCTTTGTTTCTCTGGACTGTTGGCTCAACGTCCTCCACCATCTTCATCGCTGCTCCTTTTAATGTGATCATTTCACAAGATCTTTTCATTTATACACAGATGTTGTGTGTTGCCCCTCCACAAAATCAGGAATTAGGGGTCTTTTTTTATTAAAGGCACTAAACTATCCGTAATCCCCAGTGGTGGACACCAAAAATAAGGGGTGACATGAGACTGAAGAAGTAATCCTGAAAATCCTGGTTGGCTTACGGAAGTCATTTCTCAGGCAACTGACAGGTACCGGCAACAAAAGAGAGCTGCGGCCTGGGTTGTTGTGAAGGCAAAAATTAGGTCTTGGCAGTACTATGTACTAGTATTAGTACTATGTGCTAGTACTATGTACTAGTACTAGTGCACAGTGAGGCCATGGATTAGGAATAATGACAGGCCTCAATTGGATTTTGGAAAACCATCTCAAGACAGGGAAGCAGTTTTCTGCTGGCACCATTTTCGGTGCAAGTGGGGAGCAGTAGAGACTCTGTGGAGGTGTTATCCACCACCACCACCAAATCATTTGGGAGATACAGAGCTCATAGGTGTGTAAGGCACTTGATTGTGTCGATCAAAAACAACTTTTAATCACCTCACCCAAATCTCTTAAAACCCAAATATTGCCTTTTAGCAGCTGATGCCCAACTACCCAACTAGATCTCTCCCCACAAGTCAAACATCATGTAAGCAACTGAACTGTCTGACGTAAGAGAGGGGGGTGGCCTTCAGGCTTCCGCATTAACCTTTAATTTCTGGCAATGGACACCACGTCGGGCATGATCCTTTACTTAATAAAGTGTGTTGATGTGAAGAATGATTAGCACAGTTAACAATGCTCTTTGTGTTGCATGACATGTGTAGTGGGTGGAGCTTCTGTCATTTAACTTTATAATGAGAAGTTCACACCTGTAGAAGCTGCAGCTTCTGCTTCTCTGTCCCACATGATGGAGACTCTGAACACAGCTGAGCTCTGCTTCCCACAGCTCCTCAATGCCTCATGCAGGAAGCCGCTTCATCATGTCGCTGAAAACGTTTTCATCTTCTTGGTGTTGTGCCTTCTGACAGTGCTGACTGTGACCCTGAACCTGTTGGTCATCATCTCTGTCTCTCATTTCAGGCATAGAAATTAATATAATGTTTACTAATTTAGTCTCTCTGAAACTTTCAATGTTGTGATTGCTGTAATATTAATTGTTGTTTTACCAGGGCTCAAAAGTAGCAGAGATGTAAATAAGAACTTCATAAAAGTCTGATTCAAATACTGCAGCTGTTGCTCTCTGTGTCTGCAGGCAGCTGCATACCCCCACCAACCTCCTCCTGCTCTCTCTGGCTGTCTCAGACTTCCTTGTTGGGTTCTTTGTGATGCCGATTCGCATTCTTCTCACAGAGGATTGCTGGGTTTTGGGAACCTTCATGTGTGGGATGTTTAACTTCACCTCTTTCATTCTTACATCTGTGTCAGTGGGAACCATGGTGCTCATATCAGCTGATCGATACGTGGCCATCTGTGACCCATTACGTTACCCCACCAAAGTCACTCTGAGGAGAGTCCAAGTGTGTGTTTGTCTGTGTTGGGCCGCTTCCATTCTGTATAATGGAGTGATTCTGCGGGACTCTCTCAGAGATCCAGACAAATTTAACCACTGCTTTGGAGAGTGTGTGCTGCTAGTAGACAGTTTAACAGGAGCTTTTGATGTGGTCATCACCTTCTTCTGTCCCATCACAATCATTGTGATTCTGTACATGAGAGTATTTGTGGTGGCTGTGTCTCAGGCTCGAGCCATGAGGTCTCACATCGTTTCTCTGCAGAGTTCAGCTCAACCGAGAGTGAAAAAGTCTGAACTGAAAGCAGCAACTGCTCTGGGTGTGGTTGTGTTCATGTTTCTGGTGTGTTTTTGTCCATATTTCCTCCCTTCTGTAACAGGTCAAGATCTTGATTCCAGTGATTTTTCAGCAGTGTTTGGAATTTGGCTTTTTTATGGAAACTCATGTTTAAATCCACTGATCTATGCTTTTTTCTATCCGTGGTTCAGGAAATCTCTAAAAAGTATTGTTACGCTGAAGATATTGAAAGCTGACTCCTGTAATGTCCTTTTATTGTAAAGTTGTGAAACAGCTGATGGAAGTGTGCATTATTCATATTCATATAATACTTGTTAGAAATGCTAAACAACTGAAATTTAATAAACATTTGGAATAAAAAAAGTATGAAAAGATATCTTTAAAATCAAATATACTTTGCACTGCAAACCTCAGAGAGAAACCACGAGAGAGAAGACACATCAATGAAACCACATCAGCAACTTCCCCAAATCAAACTTTATTCAAAAAACAATTTTCGTATGCAAGTAACAAAATGCTTTACAAAATGAGAATATATTTCAAGCTTTATAGACAAAAGCAAAACAAAGATATCCACATGAAAAGGATGTCCCCAACTCCCCAAACATAACACGCCTAACATAGTATAACATAATATAACATATGACTAAGAATAGAACAGAAATCCGAAATCTAAAATAGTTAAGCCGTGTCCCTCTGTCACCCCCTTCTGGTTTTCTCTGCCATTACTGTCCTCTGGTCTTTTCCTGCTGGTGTTTATCATCTCCACAGGATTAGTGCCGGGGACTCCTGATGCACCTGCAGCCTATCTGTGCTCTAGCTGGCTATATCTAAATCTGGTTTTGCTAGCCCTTAGCCTCCAATCTGACTACAAACCTCAAGAGGTTTTGAGCCCTCATCTGTAAAAATATTTACTCTGCCCTTGACTACATTTTTACCACATCTCTTTTTCATCTTCTAACCTGATGTAATACTTGGATTTTCTTTATCATTGTGGAAAGCAGTTACTACTATTTACACCAGATCTGGATTTCACTACAATTATAATTATTATTTTGAGTACTTATCTGAGACTTAAATCTTGGTCTTCTGGTTTTTTTCACTTAATTTACAATATTTGCTATTATAATCATAATTATTTCAAATACTATTATTATTGGTATTTTTTTTTTCTTTTCCCTTATTATTATTGTTGTTATTTGAATTTTCTTTTTTTAGGTGCAGACTTCAATACCTCAATTACAACAGACACAAGCAAAAAAAAATCAAGAAAATCACATCGAATTTTTTAAAATAATTTATTTGTAAATTTTGGTGGAAAATAATTATTTGATCATTAGCAAAAGTTCATCTCAATACTTTGCTATATACCCTCAGTTGATAGTGACAACAGTCAAACGTTTTCTGTAAGTCTTCACAAGGTTTTCACGAACTGTTGCTGGTATTTTGGTCCATTCCTCCATCCAGATCTCCTCTAGAGCAGAAATGTTTTGGGGTTGTCGCTGGGCAACACAGACTTTCAACTTTCTCCAAAGATTTTCTATGAGGTTGAGATCTGGAGACTGGCTAGGCCGCTCCAGGACCTTGAAATGCTTCCTACGGAGCCACTCCTTCGTTACACGGACAGTGTGGATTAGGCAGACAGACCCAGCCATGTTTCATCTTCAATGGCCTTTCCTAATGGTTTTCACTCAAAATCTGACCATATATAGCCCCATTCATTCTTTCCTTTACTTGGATCACTCGTCCTGCTAAAAAACAGCCCCAAACTATGATGTTTCCACCCCCATGCCTTGAAGTAGGTTTGGTGTTCTTTGGATGCAACTCAGCATAATTTCTCCTCCAAACAGTAGAGTTCTTACCAAAAAGTTCTATTTTGATATCATCTGACCATTGGAAATTCTTCCAATCCTCTTCTGGATCATCCAAACAGTCTAGCAAACTTTTCCACCAATCAATGGGTTACACCATGTGACGACAGAAGCTCCGCCCTCATGGGTCCATTCTATTTTCCAATGGACCCACTACCAACGCGGGTCTAAAAATGGTCCCAGTGGGACCTGCTTACCGGGTCCATGTTGTAATGGAAACGTTAAAAAGTCCGGTCTGGCCCGATCCAGTCCGGTCTGGACCACTCTTTGGAAACGAGGCATCACTGATGGTAGTCTTTGTTACTTTGGTCCCAGCTCTCTGCAGGTCATTCGCCAGCTAACTAACACCTAAGATAGCACTAATCCTTTTAATGTTTTACCGATTATTTTTAAAATCTTTTAGTTTCCACCATAATGATTGTATTATAAAGTAAGGACGTGATTTTGGAGCAAACCAACCTTACATGTTACTACCCAGGGATGTGGGTGAAAACAGAACGAAGAGGCTTGCTTTCTTTTTCTAGTAAGACATCTTTATTGAGCTTCAGACACACTTCCGGGGCGAACAACTTCCTTCTCTTCTTCTTCTACATATCCCTCCGCCAAACCGTAACCATGCCAACCTTCTATAAATAAAATGTACTTTACAAATAAAATTTAAATCTCATCTTACAATAATTATAAACATATTTGAAAAATAAATATATAATTAAACCAGTTCATTCTTAAGCTATGTTTTTTTCCATTTAAACTTCACCTTACAATCATATTACAATGTTCATCATGTTAGACCAGAGGTTTAAAAAGTGGGAGGGGCTTCTTGACTTATCACTGTATAATGAGAACTGCACACCTGTAGAAGCTGCAGCTTCTGTCTCCCATGATGGAGACTCTGAACTCAGAAGAGCTCTGCTTCCCACAGCTCCTCAATGCCTCCTGCAGGAAGCCGCCTCAGCATCATGAGAACGTTTTCATCTTCATGGTGTTGTGCCTTCTGTCTGTGCTGACTGTGACTCTGAACCTGCTGGTCATCATCTCTGTCTCTCATTTCAGGCAATGAAGCTAAAATAGCGAAAAATAAAAGTTTATTTGCTGCTTTAATAACTGATGATTTTTTATGAAGTTATGAAGGTAGCAGTGATGTAGATAGAAAAAAACTTCTTCATAAGAGTCTGATTCAAATACTGCAGCTGTTGCTTCTCTGTGTCTGCAGGCAGCTGCACACCCCCACCAACCTCCTCCTGCTCTCTCTGGCCGTCTCAGACTTCCTTATTGGGTTCTATGTGATGCCGATTTGCATTCTTCTCACAGAGGATTGCTGGGTTTTGGGGACCTTCATGTGTGGGATGTTTAACTTCGCTGCTTTCATTCTTACATCTGTGTCAGTGGGAACCATGGTGCTCATATCAGCTGATCGATACGTGGCCATCTGTGACCCGTTACGATACCCCACCAAAGTCACTCTGAGGAGAGTCCAAGTGTGTGTTTGTCTGAGCTGGGCCGCTTCTATTCTGTATAATGGAGTGATTCTGCGGGACTCTCTCAGAGATCCAGACAAATATAACCACTGCTTTGGAGAGTGTCTGCTGCTAGTAGACAGTTTAACAGGAGCTGTTGACGTGGTCATCACCTTCTTCTGTCCCATCACAATCATTGTGATTCTGTACATGAGAGTGTTTATGGTGGCTGTGTCTCAGGCTCGAGCCATGAGGTCTCACATCGTTTCTCTGCAGAGTTCAGCTCAACCGAGAGTGAAAAAGTCTGAACTGAAAGCAGCAACAGCTCTGGGTGTGGTTGTGTTCATGTTTCTGGTGTGTTTTTGTCCATATTTCTACCCCAATATAGCAGGTCTGACATACAAATCCAGTGATTTTGCAGCAGTTTTTGGAATGTGGCTTTTTTACAGCAACTCATGTATAAATCCACTGATCTATGCTTTTTTCTATCCCTGGTTCAGGAAGTCTCTGAAGAGTATTGTTACGCTGCAGATACTGCAGCCTGACTCCTGTGATGCCAACATTCTGTAGACAAGTTGTAGTAAAGAGCACTTTTGAGGAAATGGAGACTATTTCATGATATTTATCTGCTTGTTTTATGAGTTCTTCAAACGAATCAAACTCAAATCGTAACTGAACACAAACAGACATAAGGGCCTTGTTTTGTTTCTTTTTCTTTTGTTTTTTCATTTAGGCAAATAAAGTTTTAAAAAAGTGGAGGTCCCCCATCATATGGTCATATGGTCTCAGCACATCCTGTTCAATTCAAGACCAGAGTCTCTTGTACTAGAATGATACATTTCCATTGCAGAAGTACTCATGATAGTAAAATAACTACAATAAAGACTCAATATATTAGCATAAAGGAATGCAGTTCTTCTTGTGATTACCTCCTCATTTTTATCTATTAACAGTACACCTAAGATTTCTCATGCTGACAATCAAAACCCTCTTGTTTTTCTACCATTTAATTATTTCATTTTTTGTCAACAATTTAGCAAAGTATCTTAGCCTCTGACAAAGCCTTAGTTGCAACTGTCTTTAGGATAGATACTGGGGGTGAAAATGGGCACTCAGGTGACTCTAATTAAATAGAAAAATAGTGTGGTATCAGGCCAAAGTCTGGCTAGTGACCTAAATGTGGTTTTCATTTAAATTTCTACCAGTCAACATCAGGATCACTGCAGGATTGTGGGAATCGCGCATATTAACATGAATTCCTGCAAAATGAGCTTCTATAAAGCAGGAAATTCCAGCATGAAATTAATGTGTAATAATCTGCAAGTTTGCATCACCACTACAAACGATGAAGATCAAAAACATTTAAAAATTAGAGAAGAAAATGAAAAACAAAATTGAGATGCAGCTTCTGTCTTTGCAGCACAGAGAGAGAGAGAGAGAGAGTGGGACCGTGACAGAAACTGGAGAGAACTGAAAAAATTCTTCAGACAGTAGCAGTTTTGGGTCTAGGCAGTACAGGCAGGGGTACGGGCGGGGGTACGGGCGGCGGTACAGACGGCGGTACAGGCAGCAGTACGGGCAGCAGTACGGGCAGCAGTACGGGCGGCGGTACGGATGGCAGTATGGGCGGCCGCCCAGGGCAACAATTTAAAGGGGGCACCAGCTCAGTGCTTGCAAAAAAAAAACTGTGCTGCTAATGTTTTTCTATTGTCAGTTATATGACAGAGTTTTGTTTTTTTTTCCATGACTGGGGTTTGGGCCGCCGAGGCACTCGCCTTCGACTGCCACCCAAACCACAATGCACCGGCCCCTTCAGAGCTCCCCTGCAGGTGGTGGGCCCACTGGGGAGTGATCCCACGTCGCTCCTTCGGGTTGGACCCGACCGGGGCCCATGGGAGGAGCCCCGGCCACCAGGCGCTCGTCTCTGAGCCCCAACCCCAGGCCTGGCTCCAGGGTGGGACCCCGGTGACGCCAATCCGGGCGACTTAACGGTATCTCTGGTGTTGTCACTCATAAAGGGGGTTTTGAATCTGATCCGGATGCCTCCTGGACGCCTCCCTGGTGAGGTGTTCCGGGCATGTCCCACTGGGCGGAGGCCCCGGGGAAGACCCAGGACACGCTGGAGAGACTATGTTTCTCGGCTTGCCTGGGAACGCCTCGGGGTCCCCCCAGAAGAGCTGGAGGAAGTGGCCGGGGAGAGGGAAGTCTGGGCATCTTTGCTTAGACTGCTGCCCCCACGACCCGGTCCCGGATGAAGCGGAGGAAGATGGATGGATGACAGAGTTTGGAATGGCCTGAAACCAACGAATTGGCGCCCCCTGCAGGTGCACTGCAGATATCCCTTCTTCCCGTCCAATCTCAATAACCAATATTTCCTTGCAACTGTGACCGTTAGCCGATATTTGTCAATACGATATTTACATTCGTAGAATAACACTAATTTTAGACATTTCCTTTTTCTTTCTAAATTAGATATACAATAATCTTCACATCACCAAGAACAGTGCAAACATGAATCCCAAATAGAAACTATCAAAACATAAGTATAAACTTAGCTGCAGTACTCAGTCAAGGTTATGTGCAATCAAAAGCAATTGGCCTTCAGGATCACTTGAAAATAATGGGATTTAAGTAAGTGATTTGAAATTAGGGAGATACATTTTTTGAAGATATTAAATGGTTTAGTGTAAACAACATATTTTAAGCTATAAACATAAAACTTTATAGTCCTGCATAAAAATGTGTTCCATTAGCTTAATTGTTGTGGGTTTAAACGAAGACTCTAGGATGACTCACTTTAACATCACAGTAGATGCTAACAACCAGATGCTAACTCCAGCTGCGATGTGATGAATAAATAAAGCAAAACAAATGACATAATAAAACTGGTATTTTCTAAATATAATAATAAAACGTGAATCCATCATGTCTGTAACTTAATTATTTGGGAACCATTTGAGAGTCAGCCGCTCCATTTTAGACAGAGCGGGTCGGCGGGGCCGGCCCTGGACGGAGGTGATCTAGGGGCTATTCGGCCCCTGAGGGAATCCGTCCGCCGGGCAATCCCGCCAATCACCCAGATCAGGACACGTCGGACTGGCACAGAGAGTACAGGCCCCAGCCTAGCTGTAAGAGCAGCCCCCCCACCCACCGCGCCAGGAGGTCCTGAGTGAGGCCTCCAACCCCAGACGAGCATCTCACCACCACCCAGCAGTATCGAGCATACTCCCCACCCCAGGTACGAGCTGGAGACCTGCCCCCATGATCCATGTTTGTGTTAGAGTGCATATTTTGTAGTGCTAGATGTGTGTGTACTAAAGGATGCAGTTAAAATTGGTGAGTAGGGCATTGACAGGACATCTCCTGATTGTTCACAGAGATGCCTCGTCACCCTCTAACCAACGGCCCTACATGTCTATGGTGCAGTCAATATTGGCAGGAAGGGCACTGAGAGGGCATCTACTGTTTGCTGACAGTGATGCCCAATGTATATAAAATGCTGGTCTTTGTGTAAAAAAACATGTTGTGATCATATCATTGTTTAGAAAATAATTGCTTTATTAGAAAAAAATATTGTATATATCTTTAAAAATCACCGTTCAGAAAGAGTATACTGTATTATTGTTTTTATTTATTTTTACATAAAATTGTACATTATGAACAAAATAACTGGGCAAATTATCAACTAAGTTCAAAACTGTTATTGAAAATTGTCACAAATTTTAATAAAACATTTAGGAAAACAGCTACAACTTCAAACTTTTTCTGCCTCAATTATTCAAAAAAATGTACGCAAGACCATGTGGAGTTTCTCCATATTTTCGTTTTTGGAGGCTGCTGTGCCGTGGGATGCTCATCATGTTAGACCAGAGGTTTGAAAAGTGGGAGGAGCTTCCTAACTTATCACTGTATAACGAGAGCTGCACACCTGCAGGAGCTCTGCAGCTTCTTCTTCTGTCTCCCATGATGGAGACTCTGAACACAACAGAGCTCTGCTTCCCACAGCTCCTCAATGCCTCCTGCAGGAAGCCGCCTCAGCATCTTGCTGCAAACTTTTTCATCTTTATAGCGTTAAGCCTTCTGATTGGCCTGACTGTGACGCTGAACCTGCTGGTCATCATCTCTGTCTCTCATTTCAGGCAATGAAGCTAACATAATGTTTTCTTTTTTGGTGTGAAATACAGGTTCAAACTGTTAATATTGAGATTGCTGCTTTAAGAAGAGTCTGATTCAAGTACTGCAGCTGTTGCTTCTCTGTGTCTGCAGGCAGCTGCACACCCCCACCAACGTCCTCCTGCTCTCTCTGGCCGTCTCAGACTTCCTTATCGGGTTATGTGTGATGCCGATTCCCTTTTTTTTCACAGAGGATTGCTGGATTTTGGGGACCTTCATGTGTGGACTATACACTTTCACTGCTTTCATTCTTACGTCTGTGTCAGTGGGAAACATGGTGCTCATATCAGCTGATCGATACGTGGCCATCTGTGACCCGTTACGTTATCCCACCAAAGTCACTCTGAGGAGAGTCCAAGTGTGTGTTTGTCTGTGTTGGGCCGCTTCATTTTTCTATAATGGAGTAACTCTTAAAGATTTTCTGAAAGATCCAGATATATTTAACCTCTGCATTGGAGAGTGTGTGCTGCTCCTAGACTATATAACAGGAGCTGTAGACGTGGTCATCACCTTCTTCTGTCCCATCACAGTCATTGTGATTCTGTACATAAGAGTGTTTATGGTGGCTGTGTCTCAGGCTCGAGCCATGAGGTCTCACATCGTTTCTCTCCAGAGTTCAGCTCAACCGAGAGTGAAAAAGTCTGAACTGAAAGCAGCAACTGCTCTGGGTGTGGTTGTGTTCATTTTTCTGGTGTGTTTTTGTCCATATTTCTACCCCAATATAGCAGGTCTGACATACAAATCCAGTGATTTTGCATCAGTTTTTGGAAATTGGCTCTTTTATAGCAACTCGTGTATAAATCCACTTATCTATGCTTTTTTCTATCCCTGGTTCAGGAAGTCTCTGAAGAGTATTGTTACGCTGCAGATACTGCAGCCTGACTCCTGTGATGCCAACATTCTGTAAACAAGTTATGTTAAAGAGCACTTTTGAGGAAACAGAGACTATTTGATTATCTTTATCTGCTTTACATTTACAGTGTTTTATGAGTTCTTCAAACGAATCAAACTCGAATCTACAATGAACATGACAAGACATGAGGACCTTGTTTTTTTCTTTCTCTTCTGATCTTCTTGCATTTAGGCAGATAAAAAGTGTAAATAAAGGGGAAGCGCCCCATCATATGATCTTATGGTTTGAGCTCATCTTGTTCACTTCAAGGCCAGACTCTCTTATATTAGCATGATGCAGCAGTACTGATTATAATAAAAAAAAAACTATAATAAAGATTAAATATATTACCATTAAGGAATGCAGTTTGACTTTCAATTTTCTCCTCTTCTGGATCATTTTGAAAACTTTACCATTTTTAAACCGTAACTTTTTAAAACATAAATGTGAATAAAATCAGACAGGAATATTATTCCATAATAAATCACCTTAAACCTCCATAATACTTATACAAGTAAGAATTAAAGTAAAGACTGAAAGAAAAAAACACTTAAATTACTTCAGTTTTTTGTTATTTTGGATTAAAAAAATAAACTTATAAATATCCCAAAAGGTTTTGCTCTCCATAAAAAATATCTTGTCAAAATGATACAAATATGAAGATGCAGCAGAAAAAAACAAAACTTGGAAATAAAAATAAAATTTGTGCTTTTCAGCAAAAATAAATCAAATTATCCTTTTTTTCTTACTCTAGTGTCATTTTATCAGAGCTGGACTTCTGGCATCGTTTTTTAGCTTCAAGTTCATTTCCCTTTGGTATGTGAGGTTCTATATATTTATGAAATGTATTAAAGTGATTAAAGTGATTTTAAAAACCTGTTACTGTAAATTTCAGTTTTTAGGTGTTAATATAACATAAAAAAACTAAACAAAAATAACTTATAACTTGAGATTAATCTAAAAATATTATTTTTTTCCTCTATTTTGTTTGACATCAACAATGAAAATCCCCCCAAAAACTTCTAGGCATTCATAAAAAATGATTTATTGTTGATTTACTAATATCCGAAAAAGCAAAACCTATCTGTCTTTTTGGTACAGCTTTCTGTCAGAAACAAACACCAAAGAAACAACAAAAATAAAATAGATGTTAAATATAAAAAAAGACATTGAAAGCTCCAACCTAGCGACAAGAACACCCCCTCCCGCTACATTAAAGCCCCCAACAAGGGGCATCCCCCAACCCCAGACACGAACCAGGGACCCCGAGGGAGACCCGTCCAACATTCCAGGCAACTAGTTGCCATCGCCATAGGAGGTAGAAGAGAGAGCAAGGCAGGGTCCGCCCGAGCAAAAGGAGAGCGCCCAAGAGAACTAGGGGTCCCTCAAGAGTGCTGTGAACATGGCCTGACCAGGCTCACCTGCTGTTGGCATTTTGGAGAGGGCCTGTGCTTGAGGGCAAGGATCCAAACCTTCACCACAGGGACATGGACACTCCCAGGCTAAGATGTGATATGATCTCTAGTTCATGATCTTGCCAGAGAGCTCAGGGATTTCTCTCCCTGCGTGGAGAGAGAGCCGCCAGAACCTGAAAGCCAGCACCCAAGGAACATGGCCGCTGTTGCCGAGGGCCCCTGTTCCCCCTTCCGGGATAGGGTGGGGGACACTAGATCAGAGTGTGCTTGTTCACAGTGATGTCCAATTACCCCCCCCCCACACACACACACACACACCCCCGCACACCCCCACACACCGAGTCCTATTAGACGTGCATCCACATGTCTAAGATTCAATTACAACTTTAGAAGAGGGTCCCCATATCCATGCGGCAACCATAGGAGGGGGCCACTGCCAACTAGCTCCACCCCCAAGGTGCATTAAGCTGGACCCCCCCCCCCATCACCCTGACAAGTGATCGTATGAGGAAGGAGCGTATTTAGGGGACTTCTGCCAGACTGACCCCCCGACTGGTGGACCCCCCGACTGGTGAAACAATCGTACCCGACCCCAGTGTTGGGTTTGTCTGTCTGGGGGGATTGGGGTTTAAGTGTGGCTTTTTGTCTGTGTGTTGTTGTCTGGCTGTTTTATTCTGTTCGGCCTTTAGTTATTTTATCCTGTTATTTTTTTTTCTTTCCGCACCATAAGTGAGAGGGAGGGGGAGGATGATGACCCCTTGTGTTGTGATGTGTTGTGTTGCCTATAAATAAAGCCAGATTTCATTACAGCTGATCTCCCAATCCCCTTAATCTAATATTGCTAAAATGATACCAGAGTAACATGTTGTCGAGTCATTATTATCAGTAATATAAATTTGCAGGTTTGACTTTGACAGATTGTCCTCAAACAAATGAGAGGAAAAAGCTGCATTATTCAGTAAAGGTTTAATGAACTCTCATCTTCATTATCTTTACTTTTAGTTATATAGTTTAAACAATTCAAGCGTCACAAACGGGCAGACAGCTGGTTCCAGGTGCAGCAGGTTTATTAGCTCAGACCATCAAAGTCCGACTGGCAGAGATCAGTCATGGGCATAGGATCATCCAAGAAAAGACTGGGGTGATCGGGGTCCAGGCGAGGGTCAGGGCAGGCGGCAAGCAATCAGAGGTCGAGCAGGATCAGGTGCACAGAAGATCAGGTCCAGATAGAAACGCTCGGTTATGCAGGCAGGGTAACACAACAACACTTCGCACTGAGTGAGGCTCTGTGCTCTGCTTAGCTGTCCTGTGGGTGATAGGTAAATGAGAGCCAGCTTTGCGGCATTCAGGAACTGTGTGCTAGCTAATCCGTGATTAGTCGACTATTAACGTAATTGTTTGTGGCAGCCCTGGTTTATGTGCTCATCATACAGGAATGCTATGACATTCACACCTCTTGCATGCAACGTTCATCAGTATTTGTACCTCAACAAATGGCATCAGGACACTGAATGATACCATCACCCAATGCTACAACTGCATGCAACTTGCATTAATTCATGATGCACTTGGTGAAACTGAAAAGATTAAAAAACATATACGTTTATATCAATATAAAAAATGCTCTTCATCTTACATCAAAGGTTTGGAAAGTGGGAGGAGCTTCTTGAGATTTAAAGAGAACTGCACACCTGCAGGAGCTCTGCAGTTTGGTCTTCTGTGTCTCCCATGATGGAGACTCTGAACTCAGAAGACCTCTGCTTCCCACAGCTCCTCAATGCCTCCTGCAGGAAGCCTCCTCAGCATCATGAGAACGTCTTCATCTTCATGGTGATGCTCCTTCTGTCTGTCCTGACTGTGACTCTAAACCTGATGATCATCATCTCTGTCTCTCACTTCAGGCAATGAAGCTAACATAATGTTTTCTTTTTTGGTGTGAAATACTGGTTCAAACTGTTAATATTGTGATTATTGCTTTAATTGTTATTTTTCCAGGGCTCAAAGGTAGCAGGAATATAGAGAGAACTTTAGAACTGGAGAAGAGTCTGATTCAAATACTTCTGTGTCTGCAGGCAGCTGCACACCCCCACCAACCTCCTCCTGCTCTCTCTGGCCGTCTCAGACTTCCTTGTTGGGTTCTATGTGATGCCGATTCGCATTCTTCTCACAGAGGATTGCTGGGTTTTGGGAACTTTCATGTGTGGACTATACACCTACATATCATTTGTTCTAACATCTGTGTCAGTGGAAACCATGGTGCTCATATCAGCTGATCGATACGTGGCCATCAGTGACCAGTTACGTTACCCCACCAAAGTCAATCTGAGGAGAGTCCAAGTGTGTGTTTGTCTGTGTTGGGCCGCTTCTTTTTTCTATAATGGAGTAATTGTCCGGGACTCTCTCAGAGATCCAGACAAATATAACCTCTGCATTGGAGAGTGTGTGCTGCTAGTAGACAGCTTAACAGGAGCCGTAGACGTGGTCATCACATTCTTCTGTCCCATCACAGTCATTGTGATTCTGTACATGAGAGTGTTTATGGTGGCTGTGTCTCAGGCTCGAGCCATGAGGTCTCACATCGTTTCTCTGCAGAGTTCAGCTCACCCAAGAGTGAAAAAGTCTGAACTGAAAGCAGCAACTGCTCTGGGTGTGGTTGTGTTCATGTTTCTGGTGTGTTTTTGTCCATATTTCTACCCCAATATAGCAGGTCTGACATACAAATCCAGTGATTTTTCAGCAGTTTTTGGAATGTGGCTTTTTTACAGCAACTCATGTATAAATCCACTGATCTATGCTTTTTTCTATCCCTGGTTCAGGAAGTCTCTGAAGAGTATTGTTACACTGCAGATACTGCAGCCTGACTCCTGTGATGCCAACATTCTGTAGACAAGTTGTGATAAAGAGCACTTTTGAAGAAATGGAGACTATTTTATGATCTTTATCTACTTTACATTTACAGTGTTTTATGAGTTCTTGAAAACAAATCGAACTAAAATCTAAAAGGAACATGACAACACATGAGGACCTCATTTTGTTTCCCTTTCTTCTGGTCTTTTTGCATTCAGGCAGATAAAAATGCAACAAAACGAGGTTTCTAATTGTATGATCTTATGTTCTCAGCACATCCTGTCAATTTTTAGACCAGAGTCTCTTTTACCAGCATGATTTCCATTGCAACAGTACTGATGATAGTAAGATAACTATAATAAAGATTAAATATATTACTGCAAAGGAATGCATTCTCTCTTATAATTCCCTCCTCTTTTCATCTATTAACAGTACGAGTAATATTTCTAATGCTGGCAATAGG
This sequence comes from Oryzias melastigma, assembly GCF_002922805.2. NCBI lineage: Eukaryota > Metazoa > Chordata > Actinopteri > Beloniformes > Adrianichthyidae > Oryzias > Oryzias melastigma. The sequence goes on along the minus strand of NC_050532.1, from coordinate 25,137,981 downwards.
GCTGGGCGATATGGAATGTTTTTATATCACAATATAGTTTTTCTCATAGTGGGCAATATTGAGATATACCACAATACAAACCGAGTAACTGTGTTTGTCAAATTTGAACTTTTCGCAGCTCAAAAAAATAAATGTGTAATCATCAGCGGGCTGTTCAGATTTAAATCTTCTTTTTTATTCCTACTTTCAACGTAACATATGCACTGAAAATCATGCAACTGTTGCTTTTTCAGATAACTACGAAAAGGTATATATTTATATATATGTTTATAAGAATATACGTTTCAAAAAGACATAAGTAAATAGACCACTAAACTGTTGTATAAGTTACTAAATAAAAAACAAAGCATTAATTATACAAATAAATTCTAATGTTTTCAGGTTTTACATAGTAAACATCAAATTATAACACTATTTTACACAGAAATACTTCAGGTGTTTTGAACTTTTTTCTGAATTTTTACAGAAATGTAATTTGCATAGAAGGAACTTATTGCATTCTAATGCGTATATTGCGTATGAAGATTTTATTTTGTCATCTAACTGTAAACTAAAATTCAAACATGCTGAGAAAACAAGGACAGATTCACCAGAAATGTTCTGAATCTACCTCCAAGTGATTACATTTTATATTAAATCATAAAAACATCCTGAAACCATGAAGATTTGGACTGTTGTTATGTGTCATTGGCATTAAAGCTGGAACACTATCATGAAGGGGGGGGTTCTGCACAACACTTGACACAGGTTGCAGTTTTTCGTGGAAAATTCTGTCATATTAAAATGTTTTTTATAGATGTACTATGAAATTATATTGTTGTATTTATCCACCACATCTCAAAGACGGTTAGTGAAAATATTCTTTGACATTAAACCGGTTTGTGATCACACAGAACGGATCGTTAGCATTAGCTAGTTCTGACTGGATCCCGTTAAAAATCTCTGAATGTCCCACTGCTTCATGATCCGAAACTAAACATTTCACAGAGAGGATTAGTGGAAGTGACCGCGGGGGTGTTGGACCCTTTAAAATAAAAGTCTGTTTCGATAAACTCATTGTTTTATCAAGAAAAAGTTCTATTCCGATGTGTTTATCGTTATTGTTTTATCACCCAGCCCTAGCTAGCAATAACAAAAAAATGTATTTCTAGCTTTGCATAATTTCATGTTTTTTCTGCAGTCCAGGAAAGTATTTCAGCTTCTGAAAAAGCGTTTGTTGTATCTCTCTTTATTGCTAGATATGGGCCGCCTGCTGGCAAAAAATGAGCACCATAATAAAACAGAGAGGTCATAGACTCTTAAGTGATCCCATAGAGTGTATATCAGGCATGTCCAAACTCTGGCCAGTGAGACAAACATGGCCTGCATTCAAATTTCTAACAATTGACAATCTCCTGTCATGAAATATGTAATTGGCCTTGGGACGATGAGGACAGCCCTTTCTGTGATTTATTGATAGTGTTTTAATATATCATGACATAAGTCATTTCAAACAAAGATAATTCAAACTAATTTGATTTTTGAAAAATTCAAAGTTTACTGAACTCCCAAGGTTATTGGAATTGTGTTTTTTTTCTCATGTATTATATATTTTTATGATTGATGATTTTTTTCTGCAATTTATATACATTTTAATTCCTCCTGAGACATTCACTTTATTGTTGTATTATGTTGTTTGTTAATAATTTTTTTTTTTAAGTTATTGCAAACGTGTGACAACAGTGTGTGACTGCTTGACCTTTGGAGCCTTAAGGGTAAAAAAAAAAGAACAGTTTTTTTTTTTGTTCCTGAGATCAAAACTGTTCACGTGATTTAAATTTAGAAATTTTAAATTAAGGATTTATTATAAAATTTCATATGAAACCAGATTTAATGTTGACAAAAGACTTTCCAGACAAACTTGACTTCAAATTAGAAATTGACAGTAATTTTAGTAAAAAATTATTTTCATTTTTTCAGCTTTATGTGAAGAAATAAAAGTATCCCACAAAAAAAAATAATAAAAAAAAAAAATAATAAAAAAAAAAATCGGGTTTCTAGGCGAAAAGTTTGTTATCACTGTGGTGTTAATGTTCAAGAGGATGTTTTTTTTTCCTACAGGCCTCCTAGGTGACACTACCTTTATTTTGTGCACGTTATATTCACACACTATAAAATCATGCTAAAACAAAAAATTCCATCTGGACAAATGGGATTAATTTTCCTGCGAAAACCCAAATGTTAAACAAACTGTTTTTACAACAGAGAATGAAAGATTCCCTTGTCATTTTATAAAACCAGCAAGAATAAAATTGGTTAGCAAACTAATCAACATGTTTTTGAATCAAACTACAAAAAATCCAGGCTAAGTCACACCAAAAACTTTTGCCTGCAACAGGGTCCCTCTCCAAAAACTATACTAAACTAATATACACAATATTTATCTTTCAATTTAATATTTTTACTTTAAAAAAATATTTTTGTTTAAAAAAACATAGACTTTTGTTTAAGATGTATGTTAAAACAATGACGGTGAAATATGAGCGTGAGCATGTTTACACGTTATTTATGATTTGAACTGTAGGTGGCGACAGAGCGCAACCAATAGATGTGTGCGGCTAAAAATGCCAAAGAATACACAAAGAAGAAGGAAGTCACGTGATTCGGAGAAAGGATTGTTTACAGGATATGCTAAAGCGACCGGGCGTGGACTAGTTTTACAATAAAACAACAATTAAAGAAACGTTTAATATAATTAAGTTATCATATTTTCCCTGTAGTATCTAAGGAGTGATATTTAGTTTTTCTTTTACAGTTTAAAAATGCATTAAAAGGCGCTCTTAGCTAGGAGGATGCTAACCGGCTAATAAAGCTAGCTAACGGTGAGTATACGGCTTTATTCTCGTTTGTTTTGTTTTATTTACTATTTTCGTCTGGTATAGTTATGTTAATTTCGAATAGGCTTAAATATCTATAGACGCAGCAGCTGCGCTGTTAGCTGCTATGAACGTTCACATAAATAAATAGTCGCTAGCTAACACGAACCAAGCCCACATCAGTTTACAAAGGATTGTACTCGAGGACGCAGCTGATTCAGTAAAATTTCTAATGATATGGATTTATTTTAGGGTTGTCGTTTATTTGTTTGTTTGTGTATTTATGTAAATAAAAAAATAAATAGCTAAAAAAGTCAGTACACATTTTATTTTGAAAGTAGGGAATTATTTCAACCTAAAGAAATATTGAAAACTTTTTTTTTTATTCATCTTACTGATGTTTTGTCGCCCGTTTTATTTGTTCTTAATACTAAATGTTGACAAACTAAATTAAAATCTGTCCCGTTTTAAAAATTAATACCAGATTTAAAAATGTACATTAATTGATTTGTAAAAGTAAACCAAAAAAGAAAAACGAATGAAAGCAGAAAGTTACAGTGCATAAGTGGATTCTGAGACCTTAGATCTTTATGAACTCCTGCTGTGCACACAGCTGAATCCTTGAGGAACCATTTGGACCGGATCTTTGCTGACATGGACGTGAGCATAGCTGTGTCGCTGATTCGGGGTCAGATGGGCACCGTGGTGGAGCGAGCGGTCAACGTTGCCGTGGAGACCGTTTTGGCAGAGATGCTTAAAGTGGTGGGAGCCAAATTTGAGGAGCTGAAAACCCAGGTGATGCTGATGAAGAGAGACATGGTGGCTCTGCAGAAGGAGAAGGTGCTGAAAGAGAAGGAAAATGACAACATCCGAGCCAAACTGCGATACACGGAGCTGAAGCTGAAGTACTACCGCCAGGGTGTGGAGGAGGAACTGCAGCAGAGAGCCTCCTCCTCCACTCTGGTCCGAATTTACCCAACTGGATTCGCCCAAGTGCAGGGGGGAGAGGTCCTTCCCTCTGAGCCCTCCCCATCCTGCTCGGCTCAGAGGACCCCAGATACAGTGCTGGTGAAGAGCAGTCAAGGTGAGACGTTGTCAGATGGTGACTTGCTCGGTCTTCCTGTAAAGCAACTCACTCCTTCCTGTGTTTATGCTCCCAGAATGCAGTTCTTCACAGAGCACATGCAGGCGTGCGAGCAGAGCGTGCTGCCCGTCAGATGCAACATGCTCGGACTTGATGGAATTGCGGCAGAACGCTCCTGCAGAACCACTGGACAGCAGCGCCGGTACAGTCCAAGAGAACTTATAAACAAAGCAAAAACTTTGAAGGATTTCCAGTAAATTTAATGTAAATTCTGCTTTGCTCACTAATGTTTCTGAGCAGCTTTCCTTCCGGAACGTGACATCTCTCCCACGGGAGGTCCTATTGAGGGAGAATGGAGCATCTCTGTGGCGTCGCACTCAGAAGGCGTGGACACCACTCCCTCCATCCAGAGCCTGGCCACTGATACGGATCCTCCTCCAACAGGCATCTCACCGTCTCCACCAGCTAACAGCTGGAGCCCCCCCTCCACTGCTACACAGGTAACCCAACCTTTCACTCAACCAGTGTGAGACATTTACATCCCTAAAAAAAATGTTTCCTGCAGGTGAAACAGGAGCTTCATCCACAGGAGGAGGAGGAGGAAGTGATCTGCATCAAAGAGGAGCCAGAGGAGCAGAAGGTGATGCAGCAGAGTTATCCTCCACAGTCAGAGGTAGAGAGTTTCTGTCATTGTTTGGATGTCTTTTATGAAGTGATGTTTGGTTTTGGTTTTGAACATTTGAACAGTGTGAGGGTCTACTGTTTTATTACCACAACATTCAGTGTAGGTTTGCATAAATGAATGCCTGCTGCTCCAAACTAACATCTCTTTTGTTCTCTTATCTTTTCTTTTCGTGCAAGTTTTTAAATTTGGTCACTGATGTGGACAGATCCCTAAAAAAACGTTTTCCTCACTTCAGTAAAAAATAGGGGTGAAATGGAGTTCTGGAGTCTGAAGAATGTAAATATTACATAGTACATTTAAAAGTATAAAAGTAGTATAAAAGTAGAACTATGACTGTTTGCTTCGAATACATTTCCATTCTGTGTAAAATACAGAAAAAAATCCATAATATTGGGATGAATATCAAAATTTTGTTCAGTTTTATGGTCTTTCCAAACATGATTGTGTTGTTTAAAATGAACGGTTTATTTGTCTGCAGGCTCTGTTGTTGATGTCGGAAAGGAATAAACCTTCAACAAGCCAGATGAACCCGAACGTCTCCGTCAGCTCAGGAGGATCAAATACCTGTGAGTCAAACGTCCAATAAGTTCAGGCTGATTTACATTAAAGGAACTATTTTTTAGTTTCTAATATTGAATGATCTGAGAAAACTCGTGAACCAAAACCTCAAAATGATAAAAGAAAAGCTAAATCCTGTTTGTTTTTTAAATATTAATAAATATGTGTATAATGAATGGTAAAATAAATGACCATAAAGCAGACACTCCTCTAACACAATGTACACTAAAGCTGTTTAAATTCTCAGTATAACATACTCTCTATCTACATAAATGTCCATCTAAGAATTTTTTTTTATTGCTTTTAGCTAGCTATTTTCTGACTTTTATGCAAACTTTAAAATAAATATTTTAGCTAATCATTTCTAAAGCTGCCTTCACACCGAATTCAACTTACCCATCAAATTCGTTTGGGCTGAGTTGATAAAATCAATTAATCTGTCTGAATGGATCTAAGCTTCATAGATCAATAATCAATCCATAAAAGTAAAGATTGAGCTAACACATAAAGCTAAACACTCAATCGACCAAAACATTCTTTGCTGACTAAATAAACTTCTTTATAAACTCACAGGTATGAATTCTCCAAACTATTGTATGGAAAAATTTTTTAATGTTACCATTTTTGATCTAACAAATATTTTTTTTACATATTTTCTTCTTTAATAATAAGGTGTTATACTTGTAGGGTGATCGCCACCTAGTGGCCAAACTGAAACACCCTCTTGGAGAGGCAGAACAATTGGAGCTTCTCTGTTTGAGAATCCATGTAACGCTGTAAGATATTAGAAATCTCATTATTTCAATAATACATTTTACAACATGTGAACTGTATCACATTAATGTGAATATCTTCAAAGCATATTTAGATTCTTGATATATTTCTAAATGTGTAAATCATGTAAACTTAAAATGGAATTGAATTCACTAGATCAAAATATTGAAATAAAATCAGATTTAACTCGATTTATGCTCTGGTGAATCTAATCGAATTGATTCTGGAAATTATTGGTGACACCCAGCCTTAAAATTTGCAGCTGCTCGACGCTTGTCTAAAAATGTGTTCAGATGCTTGACGCCCCAGAAGTGTGTGGGAGGAGCTAATGTTTTTAGCTTTATCGCTACATGGAGCAGTGTTTCTGTGTATCTCCTTTATAAAGAATAGAAGACACGGATGATGCTGAGAGATCAGGTTTATTTATTGTGATGAGCTCTACAAAAGCATCAGTAATCACGTCTTCATGTCGAGGTTCATGAGATCATTCAGACTCTCCTGGTACGATGAGCTTCTACTGCAGGAGCTGCATCTGAATCATGGCGCTTTCTGCGGTACTGCTGTCTCTCTGTAACGACTTCCTGTCCAGCATTAGTCTGAGGAGGAAAAACTAACAATAATAAAACATTTGAGAATTTACTTAATTCTCTCTCGATACAAATGAGAATAATATCATATAATTCAGGAGAACTGTGTTGGTTTTGGATTTTTCAACTCTGGACGTGCTGTGACTGTCAAATCGCATCCTAGATCGCATCTCATTGACTTAACATTGAAACAGGACACTGCTGATGCACACCTGGTGTGAAAAAATGCGAAAGGACCTCACTACTGAAAAGGTTTTATTGATTTCATTAAAAGTTTGTGCGTAGCTTTATTTTCTTTTCTTTCCACCGTCAGACACTGCTTCTGCCTCCCTGCCCCTGGGGGTGTTGCCCCGCCAGGCGCCGCAGCCTTGGACCAAAGACCTCAGCTTCTACGACGAGTTCAAGATCCGCAGGAACGAGCTGCGGCGGCGAAACCTGACCCGTCAGAGAGAGCTGGAGAAGGAGCTACCTCAGCCGCTGCTGGCAAATCTGGTGAGTCGAAGTCTCAGGTGTTGGATGATGATCCAGATGATCTGATCTGACCATTTATTCGGTTTAAGGTGCAAGAGCGCAGAGAGAAGACCAGGCTGAGGGTGGCCAGATGGAGAGCCAAGAGGAAACTGCAGGCTTATCTGAACCAGACTCAGGTTTGGGAATTCTCTTCTTAGTCTTAAATCTATACTTGTAAAGAAATAGTTCTATAAATTCAAACTGAACGAATCTTCCTGTTAGCAGACTGGTTCAGTAGGAAAACTTTATTCATACATGACGGAAACATTTCTGCGTGTCTCCTCCAGGCTCAGGCAGGAGCTGCTTCTCCTTCAGGATTTGCAGGTCAGCAGCTTTCAGCTCCATGCGGTGAGAAGAACCAAACTTCTGCTTTTATGTGTTTATTTTCACACAAAAATGAAAAAAAAAAGATTTCCAGTGTTTGTGATTCACCTTTTACAGCCTGAAAGTTTTTCAGATTAATTTAGTTCAGTTTTGATTTTGTGTTCTGCATCCTGATTGGTTGTAGACTTTGTCACAAAATCCCCTCCCTACCGTGTCTTCTGTACACATATGTTCAGTTTGCATTCTGTTAGTATGTAAAAATCTGCTTAACTTCTGTTGGTGCATCAGAAAGTGACTAAAGCTTAATTTTACTGAAACTCGTTTGTGTTTTTCCAGCTTCCAAGAACCAGAACGCCGGCAGCTTCCTCTACAACACGGCTGCTAACAACATGCCGGTCATCCTCCCCCTCATCTCCGCCTCGTCCTCCCCCCTCATCCTGCAATGTCCCAGCATGCTCCCAAATGAGCAGAACGTGCCTTCATCGTCCTCCTCCTCTTCCTCGTCATACACGCAGGTCAGCCTCTCGCAAACGCAGATGTTCAACAGCGAATCTTGACGTTCTTCAGCACGCTAGATTACAGGAAGCACACACGGATTCAGAAAAATCCAAAGGAACTTTATTTAAAATCGGGAGACACAAAGTTCAGTCAAATCTGAAAATGTTTCTTGACTGAAATGCAATTATGCCAGCTTGAAGAAACGTTTGTCGGTTAATAATGTAATTAATGTTTCTGTCAGAAGTAGATTTCATTGGTTCCTTTTGGTGCTGCGATTCCCAGCTGAGTCGGTGCTTTTATTGTCTCCGTCATCCGTTCATTATCTTCTGAGAGATCGCCCCCGGCAGAGTGTAAAAGAGCAGGGCGAGGAAGAGCGCCAGGATGAAGAGGATAAGGGCCGTGATGATGTACTTCTTGTAGTTCCGCCACACCAGGTGGAAGAAACACTTGAATGGATTCATGAACCAGGAGAAGGATGTGTCCGGACGGCTGGAGGACAGGAGAAAGCGTTTTGACATCAGCCTCAAAAAAAGAATTTCTGCCGCTTTGACCCCAAACGTCATGAATCATTAAAGACAAATTCAGCAACTGAAAAGAAAAATGAGACTTTTCTTACTTTGGCTTTGGAAGCGGCTCCGGCTCCTTCCTCGCTTTGCCAACTGGATTCTTCTCAGCTTCCTCAGCTGTCACCAGGTGAAACTCCGCCTCCACTTTCCCCTGAGGATCGACACGTTTGTCTGAAAATGTTCTCAATAAAACCATGTTCAATAAATGTTGAAAACTGTTCAATAAAATGTTTTTTTCCCTGCAGAAAGACATCTTTAGACATCCTTTGCAAAAAAAAGGAACCAGACTTTAGAAAACCTTAAAGACTTGAACATCCAACTCCTCCAAAACAAAACAGTGACCTCTGGTGGTAAATGATGTCATTACAACCTCAACAAGCATCTTTAAAGTTCTCCTACGATCATTTTTTTAATCAAAAAAAACATTTCTAGTAGTGTTTTTTAAAAAAAAAAAAAGCCATATAAATAAAGTTTGATTTGATTTGAAATATGATTATGAAGTTTTTAACAAAAATCCCACAACCTAAATGTCTTTAAAAGGAGAAATACTCAGAAATGCAAAAACCAAATGATTTCTTATTACATTTGTTCTCTTTTATAAGAAACATGCCACACATACACATTAAAAACTCAAAAAACAGGATTCTCACCAGAGGGCGACTTTAAACCAAGCTCAAAGTTCTAAATAAAACCGCATTTATTTATGCCAAATAAAATTAAACTAAAGAAATTTTCAGATTTAATGAAATCTTTATGATAAAATAAAACATGCTAAATGTAGTCAGATTTATTTTTGAAAAACTTTTAGCAATCTAAACAATGTTTTTTTTATATGACGATCTTGTTTTTCTTGCTCCAAAAAATAATTTTGAATGAAATGTCTGTGTACCGTGAGCTCTCCAGACTTGCTGAAAGGCCACCAGCCTCTAGCTCTCTTCTGCTGAAAGATGGAGATTCTCTCCGTCCTCTCCGCCAGCATCTCCGCCTTACACGCCTTTGCCGTTTTCGCTCCGTGAGGAAATCCGTGGAGGTCCAGCTCCAGCGTTCCTGCTCACACCGATGGCCTCATGAAGCTCAGGATCTCAGGTTCATGCAGAGAAGCAGCCACAGACTCACCGAGGAAGTCGTCTGACGACAGCGTCTCGAAGTCCCAGACCTGCAGGATGAGGATGGCGGGGAGCTTCTGCTCGGTCTTATCCAGAGAGAAGATGTTCTCCCTCTTCCTCACCACTATGACCTGGAACAGGAGGATGTTCTGACTCTGTGACCCTCTTTTCCTCTGACATTTCCAGAGCTCCGAGGTTTACCTTCTCTGCAGGCATGTAGCTGAAGGGGAACACGAAGCGCCAGTTGAAGTTTCCTTCTCCGGTCAGAGAGTTGTAGTGGACGTCCGTCTCCTGGCGGTCGTCCTCCAAACCTTTCAGCCAACTGTGGAGACGTTCAAACTAACTAAGACATCTTTATTTATTCTTATTCTATTTTGAATTATTGGATGTCAAATATGCATGGATGGATAACAATAAACTATTTATGAAGCAAATAAATCCTCCATATAGACCCGAAGTGCTGTATAATGACTGAGTAAAAGCATTTAAAAAAATAAGAAAATAATTTAAAAGTGTACAAAAAAACATTCATGAAGCAACTTTGAAAAAACAAAACATTACACAAATATTACATAAAAGAGAGCAAATTGAAATGTAGAGTGATAAAAGAAACAGAGGAAACCTCTTCACTGTGTACTACAAGCCAAATTTAAAAAAGGGGGTTTTATGAGAGGACTTAAAAACAGGCAATGATGAAGACTAACATAAATTGGAAGATGGTTCCAGAGATTTAAAGCTGCTGCAGCAAAACCACAGATATAAGTATGTGTGCATGGATGCATTTATGTACACACAGATGGATGGAAGTATGTATGGATATGTATATATGGATGCACAGATGAATATATATATAATATATACATATATGTGTGTGTACGCACAGATGGATGTAAGTATATATGTATGTATAAATGTATGCACACATGGATGTAAGTATGGATTAATGTATTAATGGAAGGATGTAAGTATGTATATCATCAAATATAAATTTCGGAGTTCCTGGGGGTTCGGGCGTTTGCTGTGCTGGCTCCCAAATTTTGCCAGCAGCTATTAGAGAAGTTACAACTTTGGAGACTTTAAAGCCCTTTTATAGCACTGAAGTATTTGCCTAGCTGTTTTTTTATTGATTGTAATATTTGTTTTTATGTTTTTAATATATTTTATCCCTTATACGTCTTCTGTGGTTTTTATTTTTTGGTATGCATGGATGGATGTATAAATCCACAGTTAGACACAAGTACAGATGGATGGATGGATGTAATTTATGGATGTATCGATGAATGGAAGGATCTATATATGCATGCATGGATGGATGTATTAATCCACAGATGTACGGACGGACGGACGGATGGATGGATGCAGGGGTTGATGCAGGGGTGGATGCAGGGGTGGATGGGTGCATGGTTGGATGTATGGATGTATGCATGGATGTATGTATGCATGGATGGATGGATGGATGGATTTTATTAATAAACTATATTTATGAAGCACCTACATTCTCCATACAGACCTGAAGTGAAGTTCAATGACAGAATAAAAGCATTTCGAGAATCAGATAAAAATAGACTAAAAGTGTACAAGAAGTCGAAGATTTAAGCTAAATATCATGTTAAGTAATCCAAAGCCTCATTTCAGAGGAAAGTTAATCTCTTACTACTTTGTTTTTGTTCAGATGATGAAACTTAAGTTTGTGTTAAAGAAACAAAATCCACGAGTAAATTCTTAGATTGGTTTGATTAAAGATATATCCGCCATTTTCTCTGATCATTAATGTTCTGAGTGTCTGTTGCTCCGGTTACCAACAGGAGTATAGGCCAGTGCAAGAATAGAGAACATTCAAGCAATTGGACCGGAACTACTTTCACAGGCATCCATTATCACTTTTTAATGGACATCCTGCAGCCAATCAGAATCCAGTATTCCCCCAGACCACGATGACGTAAATGAGTTGGTACCCTTTGACATAGATGTCGCTGGACTGCTGACCCGTCAGGAAGTTGCTGTCCTCCAGGATCACGTCCTCCGTGTTCCAGATGACGATGCGCAGCTCGTACCTGGACAGAAAGGTTCTGGTGTGGTTCTCCGCTCACAGGTTCTACCCTGAAGGAACGTGGAGACTCACCCTTTTGGTTTCCGAGGAGAAATGTCGACTGGAGGTCCTGGATGTGGCAGGTCCATGGGGAACATGTCGACCCACATCTGGACCTGACCCTGCACGAAAGTGGATACATTTTTGTGCAGGAAGTCGTCCTGGTGGTTAGCACCTGAGTCTTGCTTGGTTTAGTACCTGATCCATGCCGGGCCGGGCCTTGTTGAATAGAGTTCTGGTCTCGATGTGTTCTGGTACCAGTTTGCAGCCCACAGCTGGGATTTCTGACCAGCGGTGCAGAATCTTCAGAGACAGGTGTTCGTAGGACTCCACCGGCTGGTCTGAAGCAAACACGGATTCTATAGAGCGGGGATCCCTGAACCACGGCCCGCATCTTCAGCGTCCAGATTCAATTACAGCATTCACTCTAGCATTATCTCCGGCAATGCTATATATCTAGTTTTTAAAATATTTTAGTTTTTTTTTTTTCTATGAAGATAATGGAAATAAATTATAAATTTAAATGAAAAAAAACGTAAATCTTTTGGTTTAGGCTGTGATTGCTGCACTTTTTCTGTTAGCCTACCTACTGACCCCGGCCCCATGTCAAAGAAGAAAACAGTTATGTGGCCCTCACAAGAAAAAGTTTGGAGACCCCTGCTATAGAAGATCTGCACAGATCCAACAGCGTCTTCACCTTCATGCATGTAGAGCGTTTTTCCGGTAAAGACTTTGTCGGCCACCGTGATCCGTCCAGGACTGAAGTGAGGAGCCTCCAGACCGTTCTCCCTGCACATCTTTGACAGCAGCTCTGACGGCTTCAGGCTGTCCCTCCAGGCGTTGTAGCCCTCTCTGACGGACAGAACCACAAACATCTAGTTTCACTGTAGGTTCTTCCTGATGTTCTTTGACCTCAGGTGTCTGAGCTTACAGGCTGTACTCTGTGGGGAGTCCACAGGTGGCTCTGTGTCGGCTGTAAAAGCGATTCTCCAAGTCGATGCGAGTTTCGCCGATCAGGTCGTCGCCTCCCACCAGGTCAAAGTCGTAGATCACCACCGACAGCAGAGACTCCTGAGGAAACGTGGCCTGCATCTCAAAAGACCTGGAACATGAATCAGTCTCAGGAAAAATCCACTTAAAATGTTTAGTTTAGCGGTTCTTTACCTTCCAAAAACCGGGTTCAGCTGTTTGGGAATGTAGTTGTCTCGGTCTTTGATTTCGTTTTTGCCGAGACGGAGGACGATGTAAGGGTCTGCCTTCCCGTCTGGGTCGGCCGGGTGAAGGTTCGAAGCCTGCAAACAGCAGATTTCATGATATCACATCGATTTGAAGTGGAGTCAGAAGCTGAGCGACTCACCGAGACGATGTAGACCCGTATGAGGACTTGGACCGGACTGTTGGCTGGGATTCCTCTGCTGACTCTGAAGAACCCTGCGTCTGACCCCTCACCCCACTCCTCCGCCTCCTCAGTGAGCTTGTAGAGGCAGAACCGAGCCTGAGGAGCGGTACGTGAAGAAGCTTTAAAATGTCACGGATCCACAGGGACTCGCAGACCAGCTGGTCTCACCTTAAACTTCCCGACAAACCTCTCGTCGGACGATCCCTCTTCCTCGTTGGCTTTCCCGCGGAAAAGCTCGTATGTGTTCACCCAGTCATCAAACTGCCCGAAGTCGGCCTCCAGCTCCCTGTTGTAGAGCTGAACCCACAGTAAACCCGACGGTCGTAGATCCAGTTTCAGACCTCATGTTTGACCCACACGTGTGAAGAAATACCTTAAGCGTGGCCAGTTTAGCACACAGACCAGAACCGGGCTCCACTTTTCCTTTCTGGTGTTTTTTCTTGTCTCCATCCTGGCTGCTGACTGATGGACCAACCAGACGGTTACTAAGAAACTCATACAGAGTAGCAGGTCTTCATCATAAACATCAAACAGGAAACAAAGGGGACCAGATCTGTAACATGTAGAACCATGGTGTTTGGGGGAAGACCAAGCAGAAGATCTCCTCCGCCTCGTTGCTTACCCAGAGAGTCCACTCCATCGCTGAGCAAGCTGCAGTACGGCGAAGCTGTGAAGCACAACGAGCGCCTGTCAGATCGATCCTTTAAGAACCGACCATTCACCTCAGAGCTTAAACCTCCAGAGGCTTCAGGTGAGTAAAGGTCACTTTTGTAGTACCACTTTTTCACCACACGAGGGCAGGAAACAAAAGCTAAACATAGCCTTGGATGCAAATTACAATTTCTATGCAGAAATGTGCGTCTTGGCTGTTTTTGTGCTCAATTACACTTAAAATACATCAAGCAAAATAGAATAATATCAGTCAGAATAATATCAGCTCAAATTAAAGGTCGATAATTTTAATAGAACCTCAAATATTGGAGGATTATTTCAAATTTGTATTTAGATCTAAGACAGGAAATGAAAATAGTTTGGTAGGACATTCATAAAATAATTATTGTTCAGTTTTCTGTAGGAATTAGTAAGGTTACCTTTTTATTATTTACGTAAAATTGCTTTCAAAGTGTTCAGCTTTGCCGCTCTAAACCTGTAAACCGGAAGCCACTATTCACATGATCAGCCATGTCACCAATTTGTCTGACGTCACTGTGAAAAGGATCTTTTAGGAATATCAAGAAGATGTTTAAAAAAAGGTATAAGAATGTTCATTCTGACCAGTAGAATAACCGAGTACAGCAGTTAGTGTCTCTATTGAAGTCTATGAGATTTTGGCTCTTTGGAGCCACTTCAAGAGGCTGGGGGAGAGACTCAGTCCAGTTCACATGTACAGCCAGTGGTTTAATTTGTTGTTTCCTTGGTAACGTTAAGTATTTAATCAACAATGAACAATAATGTCTTCCTGGATTTTTATTTTTGTCTCAAATTTAGTCGACTTTTGTCCGCAAGCGTTTGCAGTTTCCTGCTAACTGAAGATGAGAATAAAAATGTTTCAAACATTGGATGGAAAACCTGATTCCTGGCTTTAGTATTTGACATATTTTTCTTTTATTCTTTCACCTGTGAGTCAGGACGGTCTATAATATGATGTTAAGGCACCGTAGTAATACAGTTCTTCAGCTGATCCCCTTTGTCCACTTTTTCCTTCTTCTTTTAAACATGAAGGTTCAATAAATGAAAAACTAAACGAAAAAATTTTTGTCCTGACCATGAAAGTGGGAGGAGTTATTGTCTTACATTTCTCAAAGATGCCCGGGAAAGGCGATTCGTCCTTGGTCTTCTCCTGAAACAAACAGAAGATCTCACGCTCACGTTTCAGAACCGGTCCTTGTGAAGACCACTCGGTGCACAGAACTACCTCCTTCTCCACAGAGGCGTAGTACTTGGACCACCAGTCGATGACGTTCTCTGCAGATTCGTCTGCGATGGTCCGTTTGCGCCGCTTGGTGGAGCGATGGATGCTCTTCCTGCTGCTCTCCTGCATGTCAAACACCCATGAAGACTAATGACATGCAGTGTGGGGTCTGCTGTGTGTGTGAGAATCACCCTTTTCTTCCTGGGCTCCTCTGGCGGTGGGGGCGGGGCTTCACTCTCCACAGTGACGAGGAAATCCTGGTTGGTTAGCGTCGTGACTGAACTGGTTTCTCCATCAAACTCGGACAGTCCTGAAGGAGAAAAGGTAACGATTCTTTGATCATTTCATAACATCATGCAGAGGAAAATTATAACAAAATATTTCAGTTTAATTATAAAGCGTTAGTCACATGACCCAAACGGGGGGGTTGACCCGTTCATGTGCTGCAGATTTGGGGTCGTCTGGGTTTGTAAAGAGTCATAGAGAGGACACCTCAATGGAGGTTATGAGAATGAATATATGGAGCTAAATTGGGGTCAATATTATCTGAAACTCAAATAAAACAACTTAAAAAAAATAAATGTCAGAAACCTTTTCCTACTCAAAAAATCTATTTAATTGTTCTCAGCTTCAAATATTCATTTTTTAGGCTTCAAAACTTAAAATTTCAATTTCAAAACTTTTTTTTCAGCTTCAAATCTTTTGATTGGTCCTTCGTGTTAGCCCCGCCCCAATGCGCCACAATGGGGCCAAAAGCTTTGAAACGGAAATTTTCAGATTCAAAACTGAAGAAAAAAAAAGAGCTGAAAGTGAAAAAAAGATTTGAAAATGATTTGAAACCTAAAAAACAGAACATTATTTAAGTATAGCAAAACGTTTCTGACATTTTATTTTTTTTATTTTTTTGGCCAAACACCAATATTTTTTTCAAGTTGTTTTATTTGGGTTTCAAATAATATTGGCCACATTTTAGCTCCATATGAACGAACCATCGTTTTTAGCTCCATGAGTTTAAATCTTTGTAAATATTTGTGTTAAAATAAAAAATGTGTTGAGCAAAAATTCAACATTTTTCTTCTAAACTGGCCTCAACATTTGTGAGCTGTTTCACTACGAACCTTCGTGGAGCAGCGTCTCCGGCATGGAGCTGGGTCCAGCTCCTTGTGGGACCTCGGGGGGTTGGTGCGTCCTCATGGAGGACGGGGCGACCGGGGGCGGAGTGTATTTGAAGGCTTTCAGGTTGTTGATGATGTGGTTTCCAACGAGAGTGCTGCGGCCAAACGCTCGCCAGTCCACCACGGTGATGCTGAGAGGAGGATGGAGGTGTTCGTTCTCCGGCAGCTCCTGGAGAGCAGAAGAGTCGGTGACGATCCGAAGAGGAAAAGCCAGGAAGTTCAGGTTAAAAAGTTTAATGAAAGCTGATTAGCTTGATCATAAAATGGGAAAAAGTTATTAAAATGGGAAATAAGCTGAAAAATTAAATTTTTTGTTATGCATGGCCATGAAAAGGTCTTAAAAAGTCTTTAATTTAACTAAAGGAAACTTGTAGGAATCCTGAATAAATAAATAAACATAAATAAACAAAAAGACAAGATAAAAAAAAAGCCAATAACTTTCTTCAACAAACTAAGGGTTTTTTTTGGTTTTCTCAACATCGTCGGTGGTTTCAGGACTCTTTCCTTACCAGCTCCATGGCGTCCACCAGCGTGGTGAAGTTTGGGTTGGACTTGTATTTCTGAATGACAGAAGATCGCAGCGTTTTGCCCGCGCACTCGATGAACACCTGAGAGGAAACGTTCAGACTTTAGGAGTTACAACACCTCCAGAGAACGGGTTCAGAAGACATTTGTGTACCTGTGGACGATCTACTGACAGGAGCTGCACCTTCTTCAGCTCCCTCAGACCCCAAAACAGCACCTGATGGAGAGACGGTTTACAGACCAACCAAACAAAACTAAACTTAAATGGTCGCACAGCCAACCTCCAGCCTGTAGGTGCTGAGGACGGGTCTGATGTTGGCCGGAACCGGGAAGATCCCTCCTTCCCTCTCCTCTAAAGCTGGAATGTTCTGCTGTCCAGACTCTGAGATCTGTACAGTTTTATCAAAATGATTATTTCTGCTTCCATCTTTTGTGTTTATTTGAACAACGTGTTTTTTTAACTGACCTGCAGCAGCTCGAAAGCAGCCAGCAGGTCTCCTCCTGACAGGCTGCCGCAGTGCAGAGGGCTGTACTGCAGCGTGGGAGGAGAGTACGGTTCCGAGGACAGCTGGACCTCCGGAACCGCCACGGTGGACCCGAGATACTCGGCCTTCCCCTGCAGACAGGAGGAGGAGTCAGAGCGGTCTGAGAGGCAGCAGGTACTGACAAACAGCCGGCCTCACCAGAGCATCGTCGTCGTAAACCTCCACGACGACCCGCGGAGGCTCCTCCCTGATGAGCCGCAGGTCTCCGCCCACCTGCAGGTTCATCATCTGCAAACACTGGTTCCACGTGGGGCTGAGGGTCTGGTTGATGATCTGAGGAGAAACAGAACCAGGTCTTAACAGGAGGTCTCACTCTGAGCTTTTTACAGAGAAGGAGGAGAACTTTACGTTGGTGGTTTGACTGTTGGAGAGGAAGGTGACCCGGGCGAAAGGGTCCGACAGACCCGTGTTGTCTGCAGCGATCAGGCCGCGGGCCTGGTACATGTGACACCTCAGCTGGAACTCGTGTTTCTCTGAAGAAGAAAAATTCATTTGAATTTATAGAGTGACTGAAAGCAACAGTCTGCTTCCCCTCACCTGTACTAGCCAGGTACGACGGCAGGCCGCTCTCCTCCGCCGAGGCTGGTCTGAACCCCGCCGGGAGGTCGTCCAGCATGTGGGCGGAGTCCGAACAGGACCCGAACCAAAGGAACACATCCAGCTTGGCCTGGACCGTCAACCCGATGGTGCGTTTCCCTGGAGGCTGCACACAAACACACATCCAGAAGAAGCTCCTCCCCCTTCTCAAAGGAGGAGGCGGCGCTGGGATCTCCTCGCTTACCTTCAGGAAGAGAGTCAGGATCTTCCCACAGAGGATTCCTCGTGCCTCTCGGTTGCTAGAGAACAGCAGGTCTCTTGTTCGAACGCGGGCGTACGCCACGCGCTTGTTGTTGCTTAGCAACCAAACGAAGAGGTCTGGGACCGTGTGCTGAGGCTGCAGCGCAGGACGAGGATGCAGTCTTATCAAATAGATCAATTTTTTAAACCTGCACACCATGTTCAGTCGTATATATTACCTCCTCAACGAGAAAACGTAACTTCTGAGTCAGTTTAGTCGCATCCTGCAGCTTCTCTTTCATTCCTCCGGCTTTCCTCCTCCGGTCATCCAGGGACTCCGCCTCTCCGACCATACTCTCCTGTAAAACACAACCCCATAGAAAATATTTGGAGGGAGTTCAAAGTCTGTGTTGCCCAGTGACAGCCCCAAAACAAACATCACTGCTCTAGAGGAGATCTGCATGGAGGAATGGACCAAAATACCAGCAACAGTTTGGGAAAACCTTGTGAAGACTTAAAACATTTGACTTTATATGACAAAGCATTGAGTTGAACTTTTGTTTTTGACCAAATACTTATTTTCCACAATAACCGACAAATAAATTATTTAAAAAATCAAAACGTGATTTTCTGTATATTTTTTTCTCATTTTGTCTCCCCTAGTTGATGTAAACCAATGATGAAAATTACAGACCTCTCTCATCTTTTAAAGCAGAACTTACACAATTGGTGGCTGACATTGTTTTTCTAACACACGCTTATTTAAAAACAAGGTATTTAAAATTACCAGAGTAACATGCCTACATTTTGTTGCTGATTTCACAATAAAATTTTGTTTTTAAAGGGCAGAACTTATTTTTAGAAATATTAAGACAAGTTCTACTAGTTATATTAACAGATTTTTTCCACTTATAACAGAGAAAATAATGTTTTACTCATTTTGAGGATTTTTTTTTCCAGATTCTGATATTTGCTGATTAAAAAAAAAGAAAGAATCTTTATTAAAATCCCAAAACAATTTAGTTCAGTCCAGAAAATCAGAAAGAAATAACAAAAGAAAATTGTATTTATTTATAAACTAGCTCAACAGTTATGCTGTTTTTAGAGCTTATAGTATAACTTTTTAATTGTGGATCTGTTCCAACCACTTCAGAGCACAGAAAAGTCAACTTGTAATTTCATTTTGTGTGTTTTTCCCCTTTAAACTGAGGTTAAATTTAATAAATAAATAATGTATTCATTCTTAAAAGAGAAAAGTACTTGTTCAGCCACTGGGTTAACACATAGAACATTAACAAAATAAATAAAATTAAAGTAAAATAAAAATAATGCACATGAATCACTAATAAATTTCATATAGACGGGGCAAAAAAATAAAAGCAAGCTATGCTAAAATACATAAAATGCTGCGTTAAATGCAGAAACTATAGTAGTATTGTATGAAAAAAACATAAGAGCTTTAAAATAAATGATGAAGACTATAACAAACAATAAAAATGCAAAAGTTACAAAAGTGAATTATCTGAAAAGATGTTAAATTCAAAATCAGTTGTTTTCTTGTTTATTTATGCAAAAATAATCAGAAAAATCCACCATGTTTAATGCAAATGTTTATGCTGATGCAAAAAAAATAAAGCTCAGCTGTAAGATAAATAATAATTTAGGTGAAAAAAATGCAACAAACTTAAAATAAATTAATCAACACGGAATCTGTTGAAGATCTAGTTGGACAAATAAAAATCAAATTAGAAAAAGTTTAATCTGGTCAGAGAATCGCTCACCAGCTCCTGTTTGCACATGGTCAGACGTTTCTTGTCCAGCTGCGTCAGTTTGCTGGACTTCATCTCTGCCTTCAGTTTGGTTTCTGCCAAAGCGATGAAACTCCTGCAGAAGACGAAGCTTCATCGGTCTCTGAGGTCTGACAACAGTTATTCCAAAACCTCACATTTGAACTGAACTTCTCTCACAAAATCAAGCCAAAAGTTAGGAGGAAATGAGCTCCACACACGTCAGAAACAGAAACTGTTCAAACTTCAGTCATTAATTTGTAAAGTAATATTCTTTACTCTGAAATCTCAAGAAAAACTCCTCCAAATGTCTCCTGATCGAAGAGAGCGTTCTCATCAGTACCTGGCATCCCAGCAGAAATCTGTGAGCGCCGTTCTGAGGATGGACTCCGCCGCCACGTCAGACTTTTTGTAGGCCTGCGCCGCCGTGGAAACGCCTTCCTCCTGAAGAAACATCAACAGATCTTCATCACATCGACCGCCTGCAGAGTTTGGATGTGACTTTGAAGTTTTATTCTAAATTTTGGTTCAAAGTTAAAAAATTTTGCAAATTGAGATCAACACCGGTTCACCAATTGAACCTGATAACCACTTTCAGGAAAAACATTTTAGTTTGAAACTTTTAGGATCATTATGATTCAATATTGTTTTTTTTAATTATTGTATTTAACTTCTTTTTAAAGGTTAGCTTTTTGAAAACTGCTCAAGTATTTCTTTTTTGTCTCCACTGAAACATTTAGAGATTTTTTTCTGTGTTCCATTAAAAAAACAGTTTATGTATTTCAGCTCTGTGACAATTTTAACTTTAAACTGTTATTTGAGTCATTGTTTCATCATTTAGTATCTCCAACTTTCTTCTGCTGCTTTGTACTCTTTACTCTTAATTTACATGTAACAGATGAGTTAATACAGATTTGTCAAATGTACAGACTCACTTTCATGTTTTAAGTTGACTTTTTTTAGCATTCTTAGATCATTAAAGATTTTTCTTTGATAGTTTGTTTTTCTTAGTCAGATTATTTTTTATTTTTTTTAGCATTTTTATATTATTAAAGATTTTTTTTTGTTTGTGGGGTTTTTCTTAAGCAGATATTCAGGTCTATTTAAATGTTTTGCTATTATTCTTTAATTTCTTTTAGCATTTTTAACAGATATTAAAAATTTAGGGTTTATTTTACAGTTTTTTAAAATTCAAATTAAAAAAAATATTGAACTTGTTTTTAGCAGAGAAGTTAGTGTCTGTTTCTCTTAATTTAACGAATATCTACTTTGGCTCAAACAGATCTGAGGATTTGATTGAGTATATGGGGCATCCTAAAAGAAAATAAATATAATTGTGAGAATAAAATTGTAAATATGTCATTTAAAAAGTTAAAATTTTACAAGGAAAAAAAATCAGCGAAAAACGATCTAATTTCATGGAAATAAAGTTGAACAAAAAGGTACTATAAAAGGTCATTCCTGTTTACCTACGAACCAGATTCAGCATTCAGATTCTTGAGCAGTTTTCTGAACTGTCTGAAACATAAATTAAACAATGTTTATACATTTTAAAGGCGAAAAGTACTATTTTAGTTAGGAAAAAATAAGTTTTTTGTAAAATTATAACCTTTTAAAGCATTCATTTATGACTAATTCTCTTTATTCTCTGTTTCATAATTGTACACATTTTTTTCTCGTAATTTCCCTTTTTATATTTGTAATATTTAGAATTTTTTTGAATATTTTTTCATCTTTATTCTCATGTATTTGTGTGTTTTTCTTCTTTTATGTCGCCCCTAATACTCAAAAAACCTAAAAAAAAGTTTTGTATTATATTTGGGTAATATCTCTGAAACAGTCTCAGCAAGAGGCCAATATTTGGTAGAAATATTGTTAACTGTAGCTAGGGAGGCCATTACTCGAGCCTGAGCCACCAACTCCCACAGAATGGACGCATATAGAGGAAGAGATCTTCATTACGGAGACCTTGAGACTGAAAAATGCTACATTCAGGGGAAAATGGGACAAATGGAATACATACAAGACGTCTCTGATGATTGGATAATATTTCTAGTGTTTCATACAAACAGAACGGCCATGTTTTCCAGCATGTTGGA
Organism: Oryzias melastigma; assembly: GCF_002922805.2. Taxonomy (NCBI): domain Eukaryota; kingdom Metazoa; phylum Chordata; class Actinopteri; order Beloniformes; family Adrianichthyidae; genus Oryzias; species Oryzias melastigma. Next base: position 25,116,126 of record NC_050532.1, on the reverse strand, counting down.
GTTGTGCAGTCGATAGGTTTTGTCCTCCCAGTAGCTCAGAACATGAACACACGGCTTCTGCTGCTCCAGAGGCAAATACATGTAGTACCTGAAGGTAACCATAAACAGATTTAATTATAAAATAAAAGAAACATTTAAGTCAGGAGCGAGAAGACAAATCCTTTGAATTTTAAGGGTGACTGAACTTGTTTCCATCGACGATGACGGGGCGTTCCGGAGGCGTGGTGGACTTGGAGCTGGCGTTGTGGCTGGAGGAGTCTCTGGGTAGGAGGGGTGAGGAGGGGCAGCTGGGGGAGGAGCTCATAGAGGGGGGCATGAGCGTGTCGCCGGCATCTGGGAAGTCCAGCGCTCTTCTCCGGTGAGAGACGGCCGGACTGGAAGCGGCCTGCTGAGCTGCAGGCTCCAGGACGTTTCCATAGTTACCTGAAACAAACTCCATCAGTCGATGGGTACCATCAGGTGTGGGAGGCATTTGGGTCGACGGAAGAACCCCGACTCACCCAAAGAGAACTCAAAGGTGATGGGCTTGTCTCCGATCTTCCTGTCAATCATGGTGGCTTCTAAGAGAGCGCCGAACAGCAGGAAGCTGTCCTCATCGGAGATCTGCAGGAAACACAGAGAGCATCAGTAGATCCAACTCTGATCCTCTCTTCATGTCTTTACATGGTTCAGCTGCAGCTTAAAGCAAAAACATGGAGAGTCTGCGTTGAGGAAAATATAACACTGAAAATGTAGACAATTGTTGATACAGATAGATAAAAAAAAATGCAAAACTTATGACAAATATAAGTTTTTAATTGTTTGTTTTTATGAAGAACTGCAGCAGGGGAACTTAAAAGAACAAAAAATAAAACATCAATTATTAAATTGATTATCAATACACTTCTATACATCAGGAGTTTCATCTTTGGTGAAAGCTCCAGAAGGTTTTTAAACTGGTTCAGCACAGACAAGGTTCAGTTCAGAAGTTTCCACTATTACAACTTTTTACAACTGATACCTGATATTTTCCAGCCTCTTCCAGCCAATACCGATAATTAATATTTTTTAAGAAAAAAATTATCTGCAAGTACAACTTAAGACCGTCTAACTCTTATATATTCCAACAAATTTGCAGAACTTGTTTTTACCTGCAAATAAATTGAACAAAGTTAGTACAAACAATACTAGCTTTTTAAGTCTGCCGTACATCTGTAAATAGAGAAAGTTAATTTCAATCAGAACAAATGTTATTTAACTTAAATAGCAATGTAACATTTTTTGTGATTGATTATGTAATATGTGCTTATTTTATGTATTATTACCTGATTGCTTGAAATGAACCATTTCATTCTAGTGCGGCCACAAACAATAATTTTAACTGTCGACTAATCACCAATTATTTTTTCCGATTAGTCGACTAATCGGGTGGGTAACGCGCTAACGGGATGTAAAGCACATATTTTAACCACATTAGCTTTCAACTAACAAAAAACTAGATATGTAGAATTACCTGTGATAATGCTAGTGTGAATGCTGTAAGCTGAATTTGGCCGTTGAAAATACTAGTGCTGATAGCTGAAGATCTGAAATTGATAGCTAAAAAGGTTTAAGTTAATAGCTGAAAACGCTGAGGCTGATAGCTAAGAACGCTGAAATTGAAAGCTAAAAACGCTGAAGCAAATAGCTAAGAATGCTGAAATTGATAGCTAATAAAGCTGAAACGGAAATCTAAAAACGCTGAAGCTAATAGCCAGCTAAATTATTAGTCAAATGCCAAATTATACTTAAAAAAAACTTAAGTTCGCCAAAATTACTGGCATGTAGCTAAACTGCAAAACAGCCTAAAAGACAACAAAAAGGCCTAAATTAGCCAAAACAGTTTGCATTTAGCTTAAATATTAGCTAACCTCCAAAACACCCTAAAAAACTAAAAGAAAGCCTAAGTTAGCCACAACAGCTAACCTGTAGCTGAAATATTAGCTAAACTCCAAAAATAGCCCGAAAAACTTTAATAAATGCCAAAATAGTCCAAAAAGCTAGCATAATGCCATCATAACCTTTAACTTTACTACACTCTGACTCCATATAATATGAAGTCACAACTAATCATAACGACTAATCAACATTTAAATTAGTCATTGGCTATTTTAATAGTCGATTAGTCGTTGATTAGTCGACTAATCGTGGCAGCCCTATTTTATTCATTCATAATTATGGTGCAATCCGACTCAAAATCAAAGAACAGAGTTTCTTCCTACTTCCGGAGGCGGTTCCGTGGGCAGAACCTCGGCTGCTGCAGCTTTAGCTTCATCCGCTGCTCCTCCCGCTGCACCTCCTCCTCCTCCTCCTGCAGGAGTCTTCCCATCTTTCCCTCCTCCTTTACCTCCTTTGGGGTCCTTCATGGCTTTCATGATTCCGCTGAGCTTAGACTCCGTCGGTCCACCTGACAGGATCTCTACCACCAGCTCCAGGTAGACCCGACCTCTGAAACCAGAGTCACAGTCAGCTGCAGCGAAGACGTCCTTCATGAAGGTCTGAAGACACTGAACCTGTAAGAAACGCCTTCTCCGATCCCCTCGTTCAGCTCTCCTGTGTCGTCACCCAGAGAGAAGTTCCTGGCAGAGCCGTACAGGTTGATCCAAGCGGGTCCAAATGTTGGTAAAAAGCCTTAGAGCAGTGAGAAGGTCAGGAGAAGGTCGAGTTCTTTGTTTTTTTAGGTAATCTATTCTGAGTCCACACTCAAACCTTTGTCTCCATCCTGCTCGTTAGAGATGCGCCTCAGGTCAAAGTAATGAGTTCCTATGGCAACATCACTCATGCTTCCTTCATCCCAGACCTGCAGGACAGGAGTCGGAACCATCTGCTGTTTGAGTCAAACCACAAAACTTTAATGACATTTATGTAAAATGTCTGACCTGGATCTTCAGCCTCTGACACAGAGGAGGAAACATCTCAGTGAAGACGATCTGCTCGTTCCACACTGGGTCTGCCGTGGACCTCTGAGTGGACGTGCGGCCCTGAAACACACATGGAGTCCTCACAAAATGTTGGAAGGAGCTCAAGCTGGTTTTCAAGTGACTAATATACGTATGTTTGGTGCAGTGTGATTCACGTGGTGTCCCTCTCTCGATTCCAGGTGTATCGTCGGCGCTGCTGTCTTTGGTCGCGGACCAAAGACGTTGCTAAGTTTAGTTTAGTTTAAATGAAATTGAATTGTAGCAATTTTTGCAGTTTCTTCTCATTTCAAATCCGTATTGAGGCTCTTTTATTACATAACATTCTAAAAAAAAAGTTCCATTTTATTTTTTTGTAATAAATAAACTTTAATACACATGCCCACTTTGAACAACAATGTTTTGGGACTCCAATTGATGTATTTTTGACAGTTACGGGACACATTTTTGCACAAACTATACACAACTTTGTCTTCATGAATACATTTCTTTTTGACAGTTTTCTTACTCCGTACAGGTCAAGTTTTCCAGATTCCTTGTGCTTCTTCAAGATAATAAAGTGTAAATTAATATGTGTGCAAGTAAACAATAATTAATAGGAAATCCCACTACACTGTATGATCACATGGTTTTGCTAAATTCAAAGTGTTGCCACACTTTGGACTGGAATGATGGTTGATCAGTTTTTGCTGCATCACGTGTGTTTTCTGCTGTGATGGTCGTTTTTATGTTACTGTAAAATAAAGCTGCCATGTCTCCATCATTAGCTTTAATTGTTTAAGATTTGTGCTTAAATTAAAATTAAAGACAATAGTTTTTTAATCCTTTAATAATTCATTCAGATTTTCTCCTTCATTTCTTTCTGATATTAAAACAAGATTTAAATCAAATTAAACTGAATCAGCTACTGAAAACTAAACAAAAGTATTTTTGAAGCTTTAGAACATATATTTAATAAAACAAAGTATTTCAAAACCTATTGACACGTATAAACACACTTAAAATATTTGCTCACTGAGGCCTATTTATAAAAGCAAAACACTAATAAAATCTTTGAACTCAAGATGTTCCTATTCTTAAAAAAAACTTGAGGAACGTCTCAAAACAAAGTGTTTTGAGACGTTGCATCTTCAAAAAACGGGGGAAAAAATATATATCTATCACTACTGACCCGGATTAGTCCCATTGCACATCAAAGAGAATGGCTTTAGAAAGATAAAAACAAACCACTAATCGACTATTGTGATAGTTGGCGTAGTCGTGACTAATCATGGCAGCTCTATTCCCCATTACATCAAATCCAGGTCTCTGGATCGTCCTGCACTTGTTATTGAGGGAATCGGACCGTTTCTTCGTACCACTTGTTTGAAGAAGCTGACCACGACATATGGGTCTATGAGCGCCGTGTTGTCTCCGATGAAGGCCTTGGTCACGTTGGCCATGATGCTGGAGTTGTTCCGCGGGAGACCCTCGGCTCGGTAAACCTTCACGCAGAAGCGAGCCAGCGGTCGTTCTGAAGGAAACCCTTCTGGAATCAGCAGATTCCTGAGGAGAACAACGAACCCTCAATGGACAAAAGAGATTCTCCTCCATGAGATCCTCTGTTTTCCTGCAGAAGTCCTACTTGTCTATCTGCTCTTCAGCGTCACTTGCTTTGGACCCGGGCTGTATGCTGTCCCCCTTTGCAGAGACACTGATGTCACACTTGACATAACCTTTGACCCCAGTGCTGACATCCCCGGGGTTGGTGAGCATCGCCCACTTGTTGATGAACTGATGACCTTAAAGAGGAGGACACAAACGTCTCGTCAGCTCGGACTGAGCTCCTCTGTAGCTCAGAGAATGCCGAGGAAAGACCTGGCTGTTTGTAGACCGTCCACACGTCCAGCTTGAAGGAGCCAACACAGGAAGTCCTCAGCATCTTTGAGTGAACCACCTGGAGCAGACAGGTGCAGGAAGTGAGGCGGAAGCCATTTTTCTGACGAGTAAAACATTTGTGAAACGAACCGTCAGCTTGATGACTTTGTCGAAGAAGATCTCCTTATGGGCGAAGAAGTCAAACAGGAAGTACTGAGGGAGGAAGCAGAAGTTGATGGAAGAGCCTCCAGGAACTAAATCACATGTGTCAAAGTCAAGGCCCGGGGGCCGGATCCGGCCCTCCAGGTAATCAAATCCGGCCCTCCAGATCATTTTATTTAAGTTTTAAGTTCATATATTTTGGAATAATATTCCTGCCTTTTTATTATTCATAACTATGTTCAAAAGTTACAGTTTTAACGTTTTGAAAATTGGCATTCTGCTAACTTTTTGGACTATTTTGGTATTTCCGTCCTATTTTGGAGTTTAGGTAATAGTGCAGCTACAAGTTAGTTGTTTCTGCTTTTTTCCATTTTGGTGTTTAGCTAATATTTCAGCTACATGTTAGCTGTTTTGGCTAATTTGGGCTTTTTTAAAATAGCTTTTTAAGCAGTTTTGGAGTTCAGCTGATATTTCAGCTAAATGCCAGCTGTTTTGGGTCATTTAGGATTTTTTTTGTTTTTGTTTTTAGGCTCTTTTGGAGCTAGGCTAATATCTACACACTAGCTGTTTTAAAGTTTGGCCATTTTTAAGCTATATGCTAGCTGTTTTGGCTTACCTAGGTTTTTGTTGTTTTTTTTCACCTTTTTCGGCTAATTTAGCATTTAGCTAATATTTTAGCTGGCTATCAGCTTCAGCTTTTTCAACTATTAATTTCAGCATCTTCCACTATCAGTACTAACATCTTTAGTGGTCAAATTTAGCTTACAGCATTCACACTAGCATTAAAGCAGATAATGCTACATATCTAGTTCATATTTATGTTAAAAAGTTACGGTTTTAAAATATTCGTTTTAGTGTATTCAATAAATGTTTATCCTATTCGGTCTGTGACCTAAGGTGTGTTTTGGATTTTGACTCCCTGATTGAGTTTGACACCCCTGAACTAAGCCATCAAATCTCCAGACTTACCTCATTATAAAAAGGAGCGTTGGTTCCTTCTTTGACCGACGTTTGCTTCTTCTCGTCTCCGATCTCGATCACCACACTGGGGTCGATGTTCTCCCCCACCAGCTGTCTGGCTTCTGTGATGTTGACGGCGATCTACAAATGCATGAAAGAGGTCGAGTAAAGCTGAGTTTAGTGCTGCTCTCCTACCTGAGGTGATGATGATAGATTACCTGGAAGCTCTGCGGCTTTCCCTCGCTGTCCTGGATGTGAGTGTTCAGCTTTGCCCTGTGGACGTTTGACAGAAATGTCCTCAAAGCAAATACTGCTTCCCTGTGTGTTTCCCTTTCTCTGCATGACACCAAACTGTTGTTCACAAATGCAACTTACTATGAACATGTTTGAGTTAAAACTCAATAACAAATAGTTGCTAGAAGGCTGCTAGAAGTTAGAGGCTAGGGAAAGTATAGTGCACTGGGGTTCCGTTCTCTGTTCTTCATTTACTTCTTCTCTATTCTTTATTTTTTTTTATTTAGCTCTCTATGCTTCTGGTTGGTGCAGTGTGATTCATATGTTGCTCTTCTTTCATTCATTTGAACCCTGAACTCAAAAAACGTAGTGACGACTTTTTCTTGTTAGAACCACTCAGTAGAGGTGCCAACGATGCCATCCTTACCAAACAGTAAAACAACCGTATGGCTCCGCCATCCACTCATTTATTCAGAATTCAGCATTGCATCAAAACCACAAAACATTCCCTGTTTTTAAACAAAAGTTATTGACTTCAAAATAAAAGCATAATTTGTTTTTTAAATTTAATTATAGCATTGGTGACAAACCAAAAAAATGTGCCACATAAATGGTGCTAGCACTGACTTTATTTCAAATTATGTGCAAAAAAAAAAAAGTTTTTTATTCAAGAGGAAACTGAATTAAGTGGAGTCCTGGGTTTAAAGCTACGCTGCAAATTAGCGACAGAAAGAAGAGAAAAACTCAAAATAAAATATTAATAAATCAAGAGAAAACATGTCTAAATAACCCAAATCAAATATTAACTTTTCATTTTTAAAAACTTCAGCTATAAAATCTCCACAGTCAGAAACAAAACCTTAAAGTCAAACTCCAACAATTTTTTTTAATTGTCAAAGCGTTCCTGAGGAGTCTTTAAATGATGATTTTTGCCATTTTTAAAAAATGTTGTTGTTTTCTAGGACATAGTTTCAGCCGAGCGGCAGGAGTTCATTAGAAATTTAGTTGATGCAGAGTAGGCCTACCCACATTTCCCATCATCCATCTGTTTATACACTCTCCCACTACCTTACAACCCTCGTTAGTGATGCAACAAAATATCAGAGCTATCAGCCGTACAGTTTAGATCCAGATTTCAGCTCAGACGAGGAAAACAAAGACGTTCATGGATCTACTTGTCTGCAAGTGATGCATCAGAATTTAGCAGAGCAGGGAGCTTGTGGCCCACCGACTGTGGCACCTACCTCACTGCTACAAGCTTTTCACACTGCATTTTTTTTGGTCTGTTCCTGATTCACAGTGATTTGAATGAAAACTACTCAGAAATGTCATCAGAGAAATGCCACAAGAACATGTTAAAAACACCAAAAACACGATTTTTTATCATGAAGACGTGTCTGTTTGATGAAGACTTGTCCAGTTGTACCATTCTACCTTTTGTCGTTTGGGATTGTTCTGGTTCTGACTGGCGGTTGCTCCTCAGTGTTTTCTTCCAGCTGCAGCACAGAACCGTCAGACGGATCTTTCCCTGCATTTTCTGAACAAACACAGACAGACGGTTGTCTAAGTGACTTCAAGCAGAAACAACCATTTTTGTTTTAGACGGCACGTCCTTCTCCTGGAAGAACAGAGACTTTTCTGGACGGTAAACTCTCAGCGTCGTATTGACATGTGTCTGTTTGACGAGGGCTTGTCCACCAGCAGAAACGACAAGCATCCCTCCTCCACTGTAAACACAGCTCTCGCTGACAGATGTGTTTGCAGGTCTCACCCACTGCTCCTTCATTCACCAGCACCAGGTCTGCATCGGCCTTCTTCTTCTTCTTCAGCCCAAACAGCTTCTTCTTCCCCTTTCTGCTCGCAGAGAAACAAGGAAAACGTTTTTTACTTTAATTTTGACAAATAGCCTTCAGGGGTCGTGATAATAAAGTTTTTTATTCTTTTCTTTTTTTAGACAGATATTGGGAGAAATCCTCAAGAATATGTTATTTGTCCAGTTTTCTTTAAGCTTAATCACAGCAGTAAAAATGTCAGATTTCTAAAACAAAATCAAAACTTTTTCTGTCATTCTTCCGCTTCACATAATTTAAAATGTGGAGAAAGAAGCATAAATGTAACTACAGGGTCACAAAGACATTTCTGCAGTTTGAGTGTCCTGAAAACCACAGTGAGATCCATCATCCACACATGGAAAAACATGGAACAGTGGAGACGTTTAAATGAGTCCAAGAACCCAACAAGGACTCATCCAGGAGAAAATCAAAGAAGCAGAAGAACAAGGAAAGACCTGCAGGCCTCATGTGACTCAGCTAAGGTCAGAGGTCATGATTCAAGACTTTGGGACTGAAGTGGGACACAGGAGAGTTCACTGCTGAGCAACAGAAACTTTGGGACAAATAATTCGTGGACAGATGAGGAATCTTCTGGAGGGTCTGAAAGCAACAGTCAAACATGGAGGTGGGAGTGTGATGGTGAGATGCTGCCTTAGTTTAAATGATTTCAATTTAGTTCTTCATCCATTCATTATCTAAAAAATAAACAGGATTTAAGTTCTGCAGCAGCAGATCTTTCTCTAAATGGATCTGAAAGTTGTTTTTATGAACCTGCATTCATCTGACCACATTTTGATGAGCTGCTGTTGCGTCGCTGCTCCACGTTTGTCCACTAATGACCAGCTACGGTGGCCATTTTGGTTCAGTTTTTCCAGTCCCTGCATTGATCGTATTCAAACGGAGGGATCTCAGAGGAAACCGAAGTTTGCGCCAATTCAGACTGAAACTTTGTTCTGAATTATCGAGGGACAGAGTATTAGGACAAGAAAATACAATGTTTTTTAAATTTACGAGAAAAAAAGTTGTAACTGTTAAATTGTGTAAATAAAGTTTTATATTTGTGACTTTAAAAGTCATCGGGTAAATTTATGACTTTTTATGACATGTACATGTTTAAAAGTTACAACCTTTTTTCTCATAAATTCAAGACTTTAAAGTCGTAATTTTAAAAGAATTTTATTTTCTTGTCCTAATACTCTGTCCCTCAATAATCTGGATGTGTAGTCTGAATATACCTTTAATTGATTTTAATCCAACTAAGACGCTGAATTTGATCCTGAACTGAAATTCATGTTGAACGTTCTCCAAAGTGTCTGAACTCAAATAAATTCTGCAAAGATTGAAGCTAAAGTCCTCCACCGATCAGCTTTATCAGGTTAGAAATGGACCAGACTCCTTCAATAAATCCTTTCAGCAGCAAAATAAAGCATTTGTGTTATACATATATGGAGCCTAAATCCAAGTTCTCCTTAAAATTCCAGGAATATTTTCCTGTATTCCAACCAAACAAACCAGCTGTACAAAAAAATAAAAAGGCAAAAATGTTACAAGTTTACCCACCATTACTGCTTTTTTATTCTTTGCATTAAAGTACAAATTCCAGGTTATAAAAAACAGACACTTTAAAAGTTGGGTAGAACATCATTAAAAGTAAGACCTGCAATAAAACATTAAATTCATTTAATGTCTTTATGATCATCAAATACTCTAAAAAGATCTGGTAGGATTTTCTGAAAATGATCTCATGACTTTTCTACTTAGTTCAAGAGATTCTGGATTGAAAATCTAATTTAGAGACCAACAAATTCAAAGGAAGATTTATTTTTAAATAATGTTATAATGTATTTTTAACTAAAAGTGGGATTCACAACTGCAGAGTTTTCTCTTTAAACTCTTCTAGATTTGCTCCGAGAACCTCTTGATGTTTGGACAGTTGTGGTTTTGGTGGAGGGAAATTTACCTTCATGCTGCAGGTGAAAGTTAATCCCATCCTGAAACGGAGTTAACCGTTCCTCACATCAGTCTGCACGAGGCAGAAACATGAGATCATCGCTCTCCAAGTAGAGAACATGTTTTCTGGAAACCTCTGTCCTTGCAGAAGCAGAACCTGCAGACTAAACCGCTTCTCCAGCGGCTCTTCTCTTTCAGCAAAAAGCTGCAGATTTTACCCACAAATTATTCTCTTAATCCACACATTTAATTATAGGCTTTAAATAACATCCAGGAACAGAAACATAAAAATCAATCTTATGAAAATTTACAGTCAAATTAGGAGAAAACATATTTGACACAGAAAAGCAGGTTTTCCTGATTCAGCAGTTTCATCCCAGCAGACATTTTTTCTTAAAGTCAAACCTTCCACAAACTCTTATTTTAGCCGTTTCATCACAGATTTTTGGCTAAATTCTTCTGCTGCCAGACTGTCAAATACCTAACATACTCAGAAGAGTTTTTTTTAATTTAGTGACTACAAAGCCCATACTATCACCACTCCACCTCTGTATCAGTGGAAGTTTTAGCAGTTTCTAAAATTCAAGTTCTGCTGAAATTGTTTTCTGATAATGTGTATATTGTGAGACAATAAATATTAGAGTCTAATAGATTGTTTTCCTCTTATTTTAATTTTCTATGAATTCATGTCTGCAGCAGACATGCAAGTTTTTGCTCCAAATACACAAAATAAATAATTAAAATTCAGATTAAAGTTAAGGGGCGGGGCCTCCAGAGGTGCTGCAGGGTCCTTACCTGGGTTTGGGGTCCATAGTTGGTCGGAGGAACTCGTCACCTCCAGCAACTGGATCTCGTATGCAGCTTAAGTCATTGTAGCAGCAGTTATGAGCATCTATGCAGAAGCTTGAAGCGTGAAGTAGTCATAACTGAGTGTTTGTGCGTGCAGACTGGAGGCCTTGTGACCAGGATGCACACACTCGGTGGCAGAGTCAACAACCCAGCCCCGGGTAAACACTGAGGAGGATCCACCGGCAGACTGGCGGCTGCCGTCAATTAACAAGATTAGAAGATAGAAACTGAAAGTAGTGAAAGAAAACCTTGAATCTGCTAAAGAAAACCCTAAAAGAAAAATCTGCAGGACACATTCTAGTAACACAGAAATGTGATAAACAGAATCTTTGTATTTTTTCACACAGAATAAACACATTTCAGTTTAAAACTACAGTCTCTGTAAAGCTGTTCATCCAGAGCAACAAGTTTCCTCAGGTCTCACGTTGATGAGTGAGTACGCATTTCTTTCTCCAACCAAAAGTGCATTTTAAAAGTTGCTTAGCAACCCAGTATTTACGGATGCCACCCCTACAAAGTGTTTTTAAGTCTCATTACGCTAAAATGGTTAGTTTTTCAGTTAAACTCACAGATGATATTGTGTCTCAGGACTCTTTGGATGACTGACATTAATCTAAGACACCTGTGATAATTAGATGACCAGGTGAGTTCAGTTAAAGGAAAAACTACTAAAGAAAGACGCTTCACATTCTTAAGTAACTCTTTCAAACACTATGAGAAAGAAAAAGGATCTATCTGTTATGGAAAAGCCCGAAATGGTTAAACTTTGGATATTTCACAAAAATGTAAGGTCATCATACTGGCTGATTCAGACACACAGGCTGGTGCATATAAAGGCAGATGGAGGAAGGTTTCTGCCAGACAAATCCATCAGATTACAGCAGCATGCTGGAGTCTCTGGAGTCCACCATCATCAAAGCGTAGGATCCTCCAGATGTAAATCTTCTATTGGACTCCCCTTAAACAACACTCACGAGCAGAAACCGCTGCAGTGAAAACTCATTTTTAAACAGTCTGGTTCACTGATGATTAGTCAACCCTGGATGGTCCAGATGGATGGAGTAGTGGGTGTTGGTGGATGCCCACCATGTCCCAACAAGGCTGTGACGTCAGCACGGAGGTGGTAGAGTCATGGTTTGGGCTGGTTGGCCTGTTTATGGTCCCTGAAGGTGTGAAAACGACCTCAAAATAGTCTTTGGATTTTCTAACTGACCACTTTTCTGCTGTGGGGGCGTAAATTGATGACTCAGAAGATCTTGAGAACCTTTGAAGCATCCACAAGCAAAGGGGGTGGAGCCAGTTCACATCCAGACAGCGGTTCTGGGAGGCTATTCTGAGCAAAGAAATTCAAGCAGAAACTCTAAAAAGTTCAATGGATGCAAGAATTTTGAAGGTGCTGCAAAATAAAGGGGTCCTATGTTTAAATATAACTTGACCCAATGGGTTCAAAGTCCCGCCCGCATGTAAAATTTGACTAAACTCCAAAATAAATCTGTATTTTAAGAAAGTGAAGAAGAGCAACAAAAAAATGAAAATACAAAACAGCACCTTTTTCAAATAAACATGTTTTCATCAGTTAAAGTCTTAGGTTTGACATATTTTTACATTCAAGTTTTTTTCCTAATTTATATTCCCTTTGATACAGTGAAAACTTACAGAGTATTAGGACCACCAAAATAAAAAGTTATAATACAAAATGCAAAGTCATAAATTCATGACCCTTTTTTTCTCGTGTATTTACCTGTTTTAAAGTCCTAGATTTACAACTTTTATAATAATACATTTACGACTTTAAAACGTGTACATTAACAAGAAAAAAGTCACAAATTTACCCTATGACTTTTAAAGTCACAAACAAACGACTTTATTTACGAAATTTAACAGTTATAACTTTCTTCCTCATAAATTTAAGACTTTAAAGTCATAATTTAAAAAACATTTTATCCTCTTGTCTTAATACTCTATTGTAAAAACATTATTTTTTTAATTTATAAGCTAGATTTTATTTCACTTTAACCCTTTAACGCCAAAGCTTTAGCTGCAGTGTTTACATTACATTCGTAGCTCTTTAACTGTTTACAAAATTAATATAATTCCAGTCGATTCTGAAGCGGAAAAAAACTTGCTTTGCACCATTGTGTGACACATAGTAACGTCTGAATCAGCGGATTCACACAATCGCACGGATAGTTGAGCAGTTAAAGTACATCGAAGAGCGTGTGTTTCAAAGAGCGTGTGTTTTTCAGATATCAACGGCGCGTCTACAAAGTGATTCTGTTTTGACCCCATAGTCCTCCAGTATCAAAAGATGCCTTCATATTATTACTTAAATACTAATTTAGATTAAAAAAATAATAATTGAAACAAAAATACAAATGCAAAATGAGAAAAAAATAAAACAGCTCAGTGTTACAGCAACAGGGTTCAATTCTATTAGATCAGAGGTCAGCAACCTGCGGCTCCAGAGCCACATGTGGCTCTTTTAACTCTCCATGGTGGCTCTCTGGCTGAAGAAAAACAAAATAGCAATTTTCAAAAAATTAGAGGTGAGCTATTGTTTTAGCAACATTAATAACTAATTTTTTTGACTAATTTAGTCACTGAGGAATTTTGGCTATTTAGGAGTTCAGCTAGTTATTGAGCAACAAGCTAGCCTTTTTTGGACTAATTTGGCTCTAATTGCATTTTTTATGGTTATTTGGAGTTCAGGTAATATTTTAGCAATATGCAAACATTTTTTGCTAATTGTTAACTACTGGAGTTTTTGTCCTAATTTAGAGTTTAGCTTTTATTTTAGCAACATGCTAACATTTTGGCTGATTTGATTTACTGAAGAATTTTATGCTTATTTAGCGTTCAGCTTGTAATTAAGCAACAAGCTAGCTTTTTTTTGCTAATTTGGCCTCAACTAAAGGTAAAAACGTTTATTAAAAATCCCATTTTGAGAAATGCTAGTTTCTTTTTAGATTTTTGCTTTTGTTTATTCCAAAAAATAAGACTTAATTCATTTAAAATAAATACATAACATCATGAATGCAAATCCACATTTCTTAAAGAAATCTTCCTTCTTAAAGACTATATGGTTCCTTCTATGTTTTGATTAGTAGAAAACAAGCCCAAATGGCTCTTTTACTGTTAAAGGTTGCCGACCTCTATATTAGACCAATCAGAAATTTGCGACCGGCTGTTTTTCCAAACAAACGTTCTAGATTCTTAATGTACAGATCTTGAACACCAATATAAATGTATGATACTTTGGGAAATGTCTTTAGTTTTGTTTTATTATATCAGAAAACAATAAGACTTTGTTCTAACCTGTCATGTGACATCAGTGTTTGAGCGAACTGTCACAGTGAGGATGCACCGAGTAATAAAACATACAGAAGGTATGAATGAGTGTAAACTGAACATCTCAATTTGAAAATGTAAATCCTGAAAAAGAGGGACAAAAACTGAAAATAATCATAAATAAATTAAGAATTTTAACCCACAACTTCCTGACCGAATAGACTAAATGACAGGATAAAGAATTTCTCTCTGAATAAATTCACATTTTCTTAACATTTGAATGAAAAACTTCATTGTGAAGCATCAGCGTCTCAGTCAGTTACAGGCCGTTGTCCGAAACAACCGAAAATGTTCCCGTTCAAACACGATTTGAAGGAACTCTGACTCCACTTGAGCACAGAAACATGAACTTCCTCCTTTTCTTCTGCACTCAAAGTGTAAAAATCTGTCTTAAAAACGTCTCTTTTTGTAGATATCTGTAAAAAAAACACAACAAAGGGGAAAATATGGGTGACAGTTCAGAGGCAAACCAAGGCTTCAATAAAGTTCACGATCTAAAACTTTCATTTACAGAAGTTAAAATATGTTTTTCCATCTTTAACAGATTTAAGATGAGTCATTTCTAATGAAAACTGCACGTTTTCTTTCATTTAGAGAAGAAAGACATTTTCTGTGGAAGTGAAAAAATCTGCAAACGTTTCACAGACCAAGCATCAAAGTCCAAGACTGTCAAAGCAGAGTTCACATCATATCAGAGGAATCCAAAATCTTTCATTTGAATCTATTACTGACAAATTCTTGGGAGCTTTACTGTCACAGCTTTTATTTGGATAAACCTGGTATGATGTGCCTGCAGTGCAATGACATGCGAACAGAAACCATTAATCTGAACCAGGGATGTCCAAACTTTACAAACATCTGCTCACAAAACAGTGAGGAAGACTCAATGATGATGAAATGAAGAAAAAGCTCCAGAATGCAGAATATTCACAGGTTTATTTCAGGTCAATTAAAAACAGGACTACATCTAAATCAAAAGGTCTTAAAATATCCACTCGTTCTATCACAATAAAAGGCTAATTTTGAGTTTTGGAAAGGTTACAGTATCTGTCTTTGTAAAAATAAGGTCAAGTATTTATTTTTAAGGTCTCATTGTTTTCCTTAAATCTTAATAAAGCATTAAATGTTATTTGGAAACCCCTGGTGTTTGTTTTTACTGATGAACAAAGCTGTTGCAGAAGAAATCAGCTCACTACAGAAACGCTTTGATTAAAATCTCCCCACCGCTGCCCCACAGTCGCCAGTTTAAGAATATTTAACAATTTAAAAGACGTTTTTAAAAAAGAAAGACAATATAAAACA
The DNA here is from genome assembly GCF_002922805.2 of Oryzias melastigma. Taxonomy (NCBI): domain Eukaryota; kingdom Metazoa; phylum Chordata; class Actinopteri; order Beloniformes; family Adrianichthyidae; genus Oryzias; species Oryzias melastigma. Next base: position 25,100,696 of record NC_050532.1, on the reverse strand, counting down.
TGCTTACCAATTTACAAAAGATGCAATGGAAAATTAAACATATTTACAGAAAAAAAAAATTATACCAAAACACGCATGTTATGCACCAGTGAATGTCAATGTGAGCAAGATTGTTAATCCAGAATTCATTTTTTGGCACTCTGCGAAAAACTGCAGATTATTTTGGACAAATTATTTTTCTAAGATTTACGCAAATTCGAATTCTAAAAAAACAAAATAAAAACTGCAAATGTGGTGATGAGGCTAGGCTGCATCAGCAGATGTCAACATTTTCTACTTTTTTTCCCTTTTTTTTTAAGAAGACTCAAAGTCAATGCTATAGTGAGCTTGTTTCCTCAAGTTTGGTCTGGAAAAACCTGAAATGTCTGAAAACTGATGGACTAAAGACAAATAAATGCAGCATTTAAAGGCCCACTCGGATAAAAATTGTGTGTTTTTTTTGTTTTTATTATATCCTTTTGGCATCATCTTATCTGATGATGCAGGACATGTGCAAAGAATATTATGCTAATTTTATTTTTTATTTTTTAAATCAAATGATTGTGAATCAGGAGCAGATGAAACTGATTTAAAAAGATGCTATTAGTGACGTAGAAAATGCATTGGGCGGACCACAAGCTCTCTGTGGTATCTTCGTGATTAAAAGATCACTAAGATTGATTTGAATCTGGATCAAAAGAGGATCAGAGTGGGACTTTAACAGGCTGTGGTCCAAAAAAATAAACTCCATTATGAAGGCTTCAGTCACAAAACTGATGTTGAAGAAATGATAACTGCTGGTATTTCACATTAATGACGTCACTCTGCCATAGCTTTCATCATTAATGTGAAGCTCTAGAAATGAAAAGGCCAGTTAAATGGTGGAATGACTGGAAGTGATTTAGAAAGCCGTTTTCCCGGTGGAACCAGAACACTCGGTGGAGAAGTGCTTACAATTAAAGGGAAGATGCAAGGTACCTGCAGCTATGACCTTCCTACCTGGGAGGTTCTGGTGGGTTCAGAGGAGGAAGGGCAGCATGAAGACGTCTGCTGACTGGGATAATGTGAAGGGCTGAGGATGCTGATGGGTGGGAGGTTCAGCTGGGAGCTCTGGGGTTTGCTTCTTTTTGGCGGGCTGACAGATTTTAGGATTGGTTTGGTTTTGTGAAAGTGTGGATTCTTGAAAGCTGTATTTTTGAGCTGATAAGGGCTTTAAAGAAGGACATGTAAGGTCCTAAAGAAAGTCAGGAGGTTAATAATTGGTGGGCGATGCGCTTACAGGAAGTGATGGGTTCTGGGATGTGTTCATTGTAAAAAGGGGAAATTGTTTACAGCCAAGGAGGATTACAAGCGGATTTTAAAGAAGAGGAAAGGCTCCTGGTGGTTTACCTAGAAGCATCAGGCTGATGGACTGAAGGCTGAAGGAGGTGAGGGGGCAGATGGTTGTCATTACGAGTACAGAGCATCAATACCTGCAGGAGACAGAACCAGAGCTTGGAGAAGGTCGGACAGAGAGACGATCCCTCTCACCACATCATCGCTGTCGACCAGAACCAGACGATGAACCTGACAGGAAAACAGTGGAAGGATGATCTGTTGGGGTTTGAACAGTAAACGGATGAACATTTATGTACATTTGTTTGGTAAAGGGAAACGTTTGTCCAAAATCAACAATTGAAAGCTGAGTTCTGGTTCTGCTTACAACTCTGTCAGCCGCCCTGTTAGCAGCTCTGTTAGCTTTTTCATTAGCAGCTCTGTTAGCAGCTATTTTAGCCGCCCTGTTAGCAGCTCTGTTAGCTTTTTCATTAGCAGCTCTGTTAGCAGCTATTTTAGCTGCTTTGTTAGCAACTCTGTTAGCAGCTCTGCGTATAGCTCTGTTAGCTGCTATGTTTAAAGCTCTGTTAGTTTTTTATTAACAGCTCTGTTGACACCTTTACTTGCAGCTCTCATAGCATCTACGATTATAGGTCTGTTAGCAGCTCTGTTTACAGCCTTGCTAGCAGCTCTGTTTACAGCTGTTCCAGCTGCTCCATTAGCACCTCAGTTAGCTGCTCTGTATACAGCTTTGTTAGCTGCTCATTTAGCTGCTCTTTTTACAGCTCTGCTAGCAGCTCAGTTAGCTGCTCTGTTAGTAGCTCAACTAGCTGCTATATTTACAGCTCTGTTAGCAATTGAGTTAGCTGCTCTTTTTGCTGCTCTGTTAACTTCTTTTTTAACAGCTCAGTTAGTGGTTCTGTTTACAGCTTTTTTAGTTGATTTATTTACAGCTCTGTTAGTTGCTTTATTAGCAACTCTGCTAGCAGCTAAGTTAGTCGTTCTGTTTACAGCTTTGTCAGTTGCTCTGTCTGTAGCTCTGTTAGCTTCTCTGTTAGCTTGTCTGTGGCCGTCAGGCTGTAGCAGAAGTTACCTCAGCCTTTGCAATGCGGTCAATGATGGTCTCCAGAGTTTCGTGGGGGTAACACTTGAGGACTCCCTCCATCCAGCAGGACCTGCATGCGATGGCCTCCCGCATTGTCATGTTTAAATTGTTGTAGTTCTTTTGAGCCGCTAAGTTCTTCAAGACAGAGAAAAAATAGTGTCTTTATCCAAATGTGTCCTGTCGGAATAACCCTTTAAAGTTAGTGATAGATGTATTTTACCCAAATTGTTCCTCATGAAAGGAAGACTTTTTTTGCCAAACGTGTTAAAAGAAACATTTAAAATCAGCCAAACCTGTAGGACTTTTTAAATATCAGACTTTACAAATAGGTTAGCCTATAATCAGACTGCGGGTTTTCTTTCAGGACATGTGAGAACCTCTTTATCATTATGAGAAAAACAAGAGAAGAAGAATCCTGATTAGATTATTATTTCAATCTAATGTCATTAAAAACTGAACTTACAATCACATCAAATCTGGAGTAGAGCGCCACGACTTTATCTGCAGAGATGAACAAACGAGATGAAACGTTTGGAATGAAATGGTTCAGTTCTCACAGTCCCGGCTTGCCTTGCTCATTGACCACCGGCAGAGCGGACACTCTTCTTTCTACAAAAATGCTCAGAGCTTCGTAAACAGTGGCAGACTCCTGGACCGTTGCGATCTGCTTGAAGGTACCGATGGGAACCTCGCTGATCCGTTTCTGAAGGAACCGGGGTTTAGGAATCATGGACCCCTGATAAAGAAGAAGAAATATTTAAATGTTTTTAAACCTTCGTACTGACGGTACTGAAAATATGAGTTTTTATCTGCTCACAAAAATGTGGAGGAATTTGAGGATGCGCTTGTGAGTGAGGATGTGAAGGACGTTTCCTGACGCCGGGTCGATGACTGGCAGACGGTGGATCTTGTTCTTTAACAGCGAGTAGATGGCGTCAAACAGGCTGAAGACACAAAGATCCGGCGTGAGTTAGTAGTCTAATGGAGAAGCTGAGAGCTTCACATCTTCAGAAGGATTTCTTCAGCTCTCGTTCATCTGATGATTCCAACATCAGATCAAAGATTTATTCAGCTTTTGATGCAACATTTTCAGAATAAGTTTTCTGAACAGTTCATCCCTTTCAAACTTTGCAATAACTTTTTTGGTTTCTGTTTTTATTCTACATGTGTAGATTCCTATTTTTTATTTATTTTATGTAAAGATTTTTGAGGTTTTGTGCAACAGAAGAGATGCTCTATAAAATAAGTACAATTTTAATACATATATATATATATATAAAAACAAAATCTAAACAACGAAAATGTTGTGCTTTTGGCTCTCTATTTATTTATATTCTTATTTTAACTTTTAGTCTTACAAAAAAAATGTGATTTTTCAGAACCTGTTTTAGTAGCTTGCCTAAATTTATCATAAAGTTAAAAAAAATTAGCATTAATAAAATAAGTGTTCACCATCAATTTGTTTTCTTCTTTCACATTTCCTCACTTTTTAAGAATTTGCCATAATTTACATTTATTAATCATAATGATGATTTCTGATTTACTCACTTTCTGCATTTTATTCAGAATTAATGTTTGGTTTAATATTTTTGTAGCTTTTAGGTTTTTTATATTAATTATTTGATTTTCTTATTCTATTACACTGTTTTAATAAACATTCTGACTTTAAACAGTTCAGAAATATGAGTTTTCATTCATATTTTCTTGAGGTCAGACTACAGTCAAAAAGACACAACAGCTTTAAAAACACACTTTTACATTCTTTGAAACAATGTTTGAAACAATCCTCAACTGTAAAGACTTAAATATAGTTTGTTTTAGAGGAGAGATTAGTTAAATGGAAAGTCCTGGCTAAAAATAAACAAATAAATAGAGAACCGGAGTGTTCGTCATGCATTTAGCACTTTCACATCACATTTCAAATGACTTTTCAGGACTTCACATGTAAAATAGTTCAGTTCTTACCTGGACTCAGGTGTGATGCTAATCAGTTGATTATTTGAGTACTGTAAATAGATTTCTGAGTAAATAAAGAAACACAAGGTTAAAACAAACAGCTTAGAAATCAAAGCAAACATTTCTGAAACCTGGTTTTTATCTGCTCCTCAGACCTCTCCACGTCTCTATTTTATGTTCTTCCAGCTCGTAGATCTGAACCTGCAGAAAAAAAACCCAGAACCATCATCTGTGGATGTTTGGGGTGAAAAGAAACGACTGAAGTGAATTAAATCTAGTTTCAACAGTTTAGTCCAACGTTCACATGAAAACCAGATCAATTCTACTGAAGAAAAAATGGAGAATCAGCTTTTGAAAATGTTGACATTTTTAACTTAATTAGGTTTCTTTCAGCTTTCTAGCAACTTATTCAATTTGTGGTAGATTTAAGTATAATTTAGCCTTTCTCAGGTTTAATTTGACAGAAAAATATTTAGCAATGCTAAATTTCATGTACTTTTCAAATAGTTTTCTGCACTTTTAGCATCAAGAAGGAGCGTTTATTGTAACTCTGTCATTCCAAAAAGTCTGACAACTGATATAAATAGACATTTATCACTGTCTATATGGACAGTATATATATTTAGACATTTTTAAGATGACTGTATTTCATATTTTTTATTCTTAATCTTGTATTTTTTTTGTACATTTGAGTTTTTCTTGTTGTGTGACCCCAGAATTGTTGTGACAATTGAATTTCCTCATAACGAGATCAATAAAGTTGATTAATTAAACATTAATTTTAGATAAAATTTTATGGTCTCTTCAATCTCAAAATATATTTAGTTAAAATTTTTCAATTTTAGCATCCAATCTCTAAATCAGTTTGGTATTCCTCATGTTTTTAGTTGTTTAAGCTAATATTAGATGTCATCAGATATTCTTAGCTTATGTTAGTATTATTTATTATTTATTATTTATTATTCATGCAAAATTCAACATTTGTTTTCATGTTTTAAGTCTTTGTTTTTTTCCCACCTTGCACTTTTCTAATGTTTTTCTTGCTAAATCTTTTCCATTTTTAGCAGTTATTTTACTTTTTGAGATGTTTAGAGTTAAACATTATTTAGTAGTTTTCCATTTGCTTTAACAAATTAGTTGATTTTCATATTTTACCTGATATTCTGCAGTAGTCTGAAACAATGAGGCAGTTTGATGTGAAATACACTTTTTAAGAAAATAAATTGAAATTTGTTGCAGTTTTAATGCACAGGTGTGTAAAAAGGTTTAGATTTATCCGACAGAGATCAGTTGAGTTAGAGATGAGGAAGCTGCTGAGCTCACCAGAGGAGATTTGTAGTATCGATGCAGAATGTTGATGAAGTCGGTGATGGTCAGCATACCTGCACACACAAACCAATGACGACTGCAGAACATTTAGGAGACGTTTTCTCTGTGGAGTTAAATGACAGTCAAGCCAGGGATTTGGACCTTTAACCGACTCACTGAGCTACAGAGAAAACTGGATTTGATGGAGTTTTACGTTCAGGTTTGAGTCTTCAGGATCCACCATCCTGCTCAGGCTCCAGCTGCTGATTACCTGGACCAGGTGTGTTCAGTCACTGTGGAGTCAGCTAATGATGATCCGGAAGAGCAGGAAAACCGATCCGATCCTGACCGGGCCGCTCCAGACCTGTACAACACCTGGTTCCATGCATTTTTAAGGCTGCTGCCGTTTTAATGAGGGTGTTCTTGAGTGTCACCAAGAGTGCAGACCTGTTTGTAACCGGACATGCGGTCGCACCGCTGACCTGCTTTCCTCACAAGCGCCTGAAACCAGAGAGGAAACCCGAACCGAAGCAGGTCAAACATTCCGCGGATCAGCGGTGCGACTCCGGTTTCCGTTTGCAAAATGTCACTCAGACCTCTGAACCTCAGATGAAAGTCACGGTTTACGGGAAATGTTCCAACATGACGACCTTCTCAGGACAAAAAAACTGCTTACCCACAAAGCACTGCAGCTTGCTGTCCCACAGCGGCGCCGCCCTCACGCCGTTTGCCACCAGAGCGAAGAAGGCCTTCTTCACCTGTCGGAACCAGAACAGTTGGTGAGCGTCCGGGAGGCCTCCGTGGAGCGGGACGGCTTACCTGCAGCGTGGTGTCAAAGATGACCAGCTTGGAGCTGGTGGGAATGGCGTCGTAGCAGCAGTGACGCTTCATGAAGTTCATGTAGATGAAGGTGTCGGGGTCAGCGTCCGCCGGGGGCGCCACGGGGTGAGACGCGTACGTACTGGCACCTACAGACACACGGAAAGAGCAATTAGTGTCAACAGATCCAAACAGTTAAAAGGCGTTTGTTATTTAATGAGGGTTTCAGGGTTCAGAGTGTGTTTGCATGTGAGGCTGTTTTGTAACCGACACCAGAACCCGACGTGGCCTTTAGGTGATGCACAACTGTAATTAAATCATGAGTGAGCCGCAGCGGCTGTGATAACAGAGATCCTCTGTTGGAGCAGAGCGCTCACACACATTACAGTCTAAGAATTTTATTTTAATCTTTGTTTTCAAATAAAAAAAAAAAACGCATCGATGGGAGAGAAAATTTTAAACAAACAAAAAAAAAACCAAAACAATAAAAACTACAGTTTTGATTGTAATAATTTGATTTACAGTATAAGGGAACTGGAATGAGAGACTCCTCCCCCTTGGTCTTCCAAACATGAAGTACTTGCTGGTTCAAAGAAGCCAAAATCCCATAGACTTCTATAGAGAAATAAACAGCCATTCTATTGGTCAGAATAACAATTCTTCCTCTGATACATTTTTTAACGTGTTCTTGATAATCCTCATTTTTTAAAAATATTTTCTGCAATTAAAGTCTGACCAATCAGATGCCTCAATAAAAGTTTAGGCGGAGCCGGCTGGCCCCCACATCCAAAATGATTCAAAAGTTTCCATGTAGCCGCGATTCAAGTGGTAGGGGTGTGGCCTTCCAACAAGCTCACTCCTGATTGGTGGTTGAGAAAAGTTGACTCTGACCAATCACTGCTAAATGACATTGTTTTACTCCAACATGGTGACTCTGTATCATTAAAAAAGGCAAAGTAGGCTCCACCTACTTTTATTGAGGCATCTGATTGGCCAGTTTATAGCTTATATATCTTACACTATAGGACAAAATGTTCTGACCAATAGAATGACTGAGTAACTGCTGTTTATTTCACTGTAGAAGTCGATGAGATTTTGGCTTCTACTTCCTGTTTGGAGCACCAGGGAGGAGTCACTCAATTCAGTACTCATATACAGTCAATGACTCGGTCCAATCAGTGCTGATTGACGATTTCTGATTCCACCATGGTCTCGCAAAAAGATGGCGACTGAATTGACTTCCTTCGGTTGGAGCTGAAACCATGACATCACACTCAGTCAGTTCAGTTCTCATATACAGTCAATGGATACAACAGAACAAAGAGATTTAAACCAACTGCTCCAAAGTGTACACAGTACAATGTATTTACAGTATAATGTACTCAAACATAAACATGGTAGAGTGAGAATGTTTACTCTGCATGTGAGCAGCTTAATGAGTAGTAGCAAATATGACAGGGTAAATTTGATGATTTTTGGAAAATAAGCTATCCAAATCTTTGTGTTCTGTCCAATAGGAACCTGGAACACCTGCTAGAAGAGCTGGTGCAACCAGAAGTTAATGTACAGACACGTGAAGCTTTTTCAGCTGTAATCGAACTGATGGACTGTTGCTCTTCAGCTGAGAATACCTCCATTTTCCAATCTTTAGTATCAAAGTTTCAGCTTTTTAAATTGAAAAACAGCAGAGAAACGATAAATGCTTAAAGATTTTTAGACATTCATGTAGCAGCAGTGAAACAGTATCTGATAATAAGGTCTTTACATCACAGACTCAAGTTCTCGTTAAACTCACCCTTCCTCTGCGCTGACAGAACATCCTCTTCCTCGTAATCAAGCTCAAACAAAGGCACCTGAAACAGAAAGGTTAGACTGAGACTCTCGGCATACACCTTCTCCTGAGGCAGCCACGCATGGTTCCAAACTGAAGGGGACTCATGTCCGAGTGGTAAAATCACATTAGCATTATAAGCTAATAAAGGCTAACGTATTAAACAAAGAATTCAGAGAGGAACGTTGATTGAAAACCCATCACCAGGACAGAGTTCTATGTCAATTTCACTAAACCATTGTTGTCTAACGTCCAATAAACACCTACGACTCATGCTAAAGCTAACACGACCGTTACAGAATCAGAGATGGGCGGGGCTGATATACTGGAGCTGCAGAGCATGATGACGTCAAACTTCAGGGACTTACACCCGTTGACCAATCACAAAAATTCAACTGTACTACCCCGTTTCAACCTGTAGGGGGCAACACACAGATGGTTTTAGACTAATTTCAAGAATTAAACAAGTTTATTTTAAATAGTCAAAAATGTGGCTACAGACAGCAGTTTTAAAGCCCCATTTATAGAAGTTAAAAGAAAAAAAAAATTGGATTTAGTGTTTGGTTATCCTTTAACTCACAAGTGTCTTTCTAACAATAAAACTGTGGCGAGAACGTCGTTGAATTATAATCTCATTTAATGACTCGTGGCTAAAGACAGAGTTAAAAGATGATCAATAAAAACAAGAATCTTTGTGGGGAAATGTGCATTTTGACCAAATCTCCTGGCCTTTACGTGGGTGATGGATCCCGTCCATAAAGAAGGGTTTTCTTTAAATCAAGTTTTAAGCCTGTAGAACTGATTTAACAATGTATCTAAATTTATAAATTAATTGAGCTTTTATTTATTTTTGCAGCTTTTCTAATAAAAATGATGATACTAGTTAAAAGTTAAAAAAAAATGTAAATATATCATCAGATGAGCAGCACTAAAACATTTATTACAGCAAGACAAACAGGTTTTATTCAGTGTGTAAACCCAGTGGTCCAACTTACAGGAAGAATGTGCTCGAATATGCACATTTTCTGACCTGAATATTGGCTTTTCACTGACTTACAAGGGGTGTAAGAAAATATTGATTTAGAGAAAATATCACGATACCTTGTTTGGTGATCGATTTAAAATGCTGCCAAGATTATATTTATTTAATTATGAGCAAAAATGTAGTTTTGAGTCTGATTTCCAATTAAAAGCAATAGAAAAAAATGCCGTTAAAATGGATTTAACAATTTTATTTATATGAATAGTGCATAAACACTCAGGATTTATATTGTCTCTGGTACCGTCATGATATATCGTAATACCCATCGTGTCACATAAATCGCAAAACGTATTGTATCGCCAGATTCTTGCCAATGCACACCCCTATTATTAACATACCTGCTGATGCACACCAGAGTTTTTCAGGGTAAAATCTTACAGATCTGACTGATCAATTTATCTGTTGTGGTAGCGAGTTTCACTAAAACATCAGAACAAGTTTCACACAAATGTTGCTTCCTGTTCTGACAGTTTACACTTGTTCTCCACATGTTCTCCACATGTTCTACAATATAAAGTTGTGTTCACGTCGTTTTAGAAACACTAATGGTTCAGAAGCAGCTCTGCAGACGCAGTGTGCGCGCTCTGATCCGGTCTTACCTCCGCAAACGCCTCCATGGCTGCTGAGGAGACGTCTTCAGCATCAATGGCATGAACCTCCGGTCCAGTCGAGAGGAAGGAGAGCTTCTGCCACCATGTCAGATGAGGAGATGAGGAGGAGGACAAAGGCCAGGCATAGTTAAACAAAGGAAGCTGGTGGGCGTAACTGGGTGAAGAGAATGGCGAGGAACTGAACGACTGAGTTTGTGAAGCAGGCAGCTGGGGCAGAGAGTCTGGGAGACTCCGGTCTAAATCTGGACCGAGGGGTGACAGGCCCGTGGCATTTGCAGAGGGAGAGGGGAGGGGGGTCATATGTGGGAGGGCGGGGGTGACAGAGAGCCCCGGCGGTGTCAGATATTTAAAAAAAAAAAACGACAGGCTTTCAGCTGCAGCAGCAGCTCTGTGTTTAGCTTCACTGCAGTTACACACTGACTGCCTTTAGGGGGCAGTGTGACGAAATCAAATAGTTTTGACATAAAACAAAACAGTAGCTTAACCTGCTTCAATATACAGGTATTAAAACTGGTGTCAAGTTGACTTAAAAAATAATTCTGCAAAATTTAAGAACATATAGCGATTAAAAAAAAAAAAAAGAAACGCATTAAAGACTCACTCTGATGAAAACCGGAGTTCCAGTGTTTGTGTTTTTTGATTTATAGTAACTTTTCAACCATTAACACGATCAACGCAATTCCAGCAGATTGAGAAGGAGAAAAGCCTCTTTTCGTGAATACACAATTGTAAGTACACAGTTACGCACAAAATGTATTGTATGAGTTACAAAACTAAACAGTCTATTTTCTCTCCATACACTGTTAAGTTGGGGTTGTAAACTAGCAGGAGAGACTGTAAACTCTCTGCAACAGGGAGGAAAAAGGGGGCGGGGTTGCTCCATGCTAGTAGTCCTGTCCAAAACTCATGACATCATAATTAAAGGACTATTGGAAACACTTTGAAAACAGATCAAAAGAGTGTAACATTAAAAACATGTTAAATCTACTGCTGAATTTTCCTTATGGCTCAATTTTTATATCAAATGTTAAATGTTGTTGAATCCTCAGATAAATGTAAATCACTAAATATTAAAATGCTCTGATGTGAATCTCTAAAATCTGATAAAACGACCCAAAAAACCCTAGAAAAGCTTAGCTCACATTTACTCATTTTAGTTGAACATACTGTGATGCTGCTTTTTAAACAACATTTTAACCTCTTACGAGGTGTTGACAATCTCCACTCCAACGCACGTTCTCATACTTTTATGTTCTCCGCTGAATCTTCACAGCTTTAATCTGTTTTCAGCCGACAGGATTTTTCTATAACACGTCGATTGTCATGACGAGTGATTTATCAGTTCAAAGGCAAGTTTTTTTCCATTTCCCCTCATTTTGGCAGCCAATTTTGGGACCGTCCATGTACTCGGTTTTAACAAAGACCGGTCACTCTTGCTCTATAATAACTCAGAGAGAAGGCCATCGTTAGTTTCCATGGTGACAACGGTATAATCAATCCAGAAGGTGATCAACACCAAATCCTCGGCTCAGAAAATGCTAGGTTTTATGGTAACTTGTGAATAAAGTAAAAGAAACACAAATCATAACAGAACACTAAACAAAAATTGTAAAAAAAAAAACAAAAAAAAAAAACCACATCACATGTTTAACATCTTTAATCTAAAGGGATGTATGAAAGCTTTACTGTCCAGATGGAGAGCAGTGCAGCTTAAAGGGTATGTTGGTCTGACTGAGTGAGAAGTTCAACTTTTATTGCACGTTCACTATTTATAGCTGCACTGAACTCTTGCTCTGCATAGCTGATGGTTGCACTCTAATATTTGTCATTCAAAAAAAACAATCACAGATGAAAATGTATTCAGATATACTTTAAAAAATTGTTGATAGATGGTGTAATCTAATCAAAAAGAGCATCGAGAGGAGCAGACTACCTCCTTAGGATGGCACATCGATTCAGTGATTCACGTTTGAAAAACAAAAAACTGAGAATGAATTTTAAAAAGTAAAAAAAAATGCTTTATATTGCAATGTATTTGTAATGAGTTTACAAAAATAAAACTGTGCTCCTACAAACTAAGATAAGTCAGCCTTTGACTGTATATGAGATATGGAATAAGTGACTCCTCTCCACTCTCTTTCCAGGAAATACCTGCTGGTTCCAGGGAGCTAAAATCTCAGACTTCTATAGAGAAATTATAAGCGGTTATTCAGCCATATTTGTCAAAATAACCTTTAAGTTCTTGATAATCTTCATCTTTTTACAATATACTGTCTGTAGTTCGAGGTATTCAAGCAATAATCTGACCAATCAGATGCCTCAATAAAAGTAGGTTCAAACGTCTGACAGAGTTTGTGTATTCCGCTTTCCAGTGGTAGGGGTGTGGCTTTCTAATAAGCTCATTCCTGATTGGTTGCCATAGAAACAATGACTCCGACCAATCACTGCTTACTGACGTCACCTGGTTCCAACATGGCGGCATCCGTATTGTGAAAAAATGGTGACAGAACTGACTTCATTGGAGCTGCTAGCAAACCCTTTTCTATGGATGACGTCATCCTCACACAGTCCAGTTCTCATATACAGTCAATGTTTTTTTAACAGCATTCATGCTTCTAATTTTATACTCATCTGTTTTTTAGCTTTTATAATGTCTTATACACTATTTTGTTACTTGCTTTTGTATCTTATTTGTCTTGTTTTTATGAAGTTTGCTGCTGACCTCTTGGCAAAATCACCTGATCTCAATCGACGTTTATATGGACAAAGAAAACTCAATTTAAAAAAACATGCAAGTTAAATTAAAATATTGAACTTTTTCATGATACTTAATTTTTTTATATGTACCAGCAAGTTCCCCTAATACATTTTAGACATTGATACAAACAAATAACTATTTACTGTTGTTTTTTAAAATTATTTGATTTTTTTAATCAATGTCTTTGTTGTGGAATCCTTGTAGTTTCTTTGATATAAGGGATAGTAGAGCACATTTTTAAAAGTACTTTTGTTTTAACTATTTGTAGAATATAAACATGGAAACGATTCCTGTAGGTTTTTAACATAATCTCATCATTGCTGTTAGGGTTGTAGAGCTATAAATGAAAAGAATATATGAGAAAACAGCTTGTGCAGCAAATTGCTTTTATTTAGAAACTATCAATCTGAAAAACTACAAAAGCAGTGAAAACATCCTGAAGTGTTCATTAGTCAAACTCCAGAGGCAGAAGTGAGGCACGTTTTGAACTGAAGAACTGCATTGTTTTGGAAACACGAGATGTTTGCTGCTGAAACTAACGGAACCGAGACGAGAACGTCCGTCTGGCTGAAGGGTCGAGTTGAACTGAACAATAGGAAGTGAAGCCCTTTTGAAAACTCTTGGATGTCGTAGAAATTTGGCGAGATCTGAAGACGCGAAGGAATCACAGTGTTGTGGAGATCGCAGGATGAGAATTGGCACATTCTGTGGAACGGCGGCGGCGGCGGTTTCCTCTGAAACGTCCGTGTAAACAGCAGGAAGATCAGTTCAGACCAACGAGAAGCTCCACACAAAAACCAACACCGCACGGCTTCCGGCGACCTTCAGACCAGCAGAAGCTTCCGCAGGCTTCGTTTGAGGGCGTAAACTCAGACTTCACGTCAAACGTGTAAGGCTGTTTGTTCGGGGTTACCGGGTCAGAGCGAGGCCAGCCGCTGCAGCAGGAGGCTCTGGGTCGGGCTGAGCTCAGGGCTGGAACAGTCCAAACAGTCTTCATCGATGGAGCAGTGCTGGGAGGAGACCACCACGCTGAAACAGACGGGGAGGGGTTAATGCTTTAGAAACAGAGCAGCAGCAGCAGCAGAAAAACCCGATAACGAAGAGCTAAACCTGCACATTTCTGTCAGATATTACAGAAAAACTGGAGTTTAGACACTCGTCAACTTCAAAGCAAATTGTACACAATTTTACTCTTACTTTAGTGTCTGGAAACTTAAAAAATGCTAAAATGATGGCTTCTCTCCAGCTCTATTTGAGATGTTGTTTTGTTCATCAGCGTAAGGATCATGAACTAAATGTTCCGTTGATACCTGGGTCTGAGCGGGCTCGTCTCCTCTCGTCCCTGAGGCTGAAACCTGGAGGTGTAGCTGCACTTTGACCACTGGGCACACAGAAGAACACACGTTTGGATTTCTGGATCCCAGAAGAAACAGAACATCATGAGCTCTAGAGGAACTGACCATATGTGCGGGGTCACTGGTTCCCAGATGAACTCTTTTCTGACAGAGAGCCTTCAGCAGATCGACACCTGCACATAAACCAAAACATTCACACATCGGGCCTGTTCTCAGAAAAGAACAACTGTTTTTGTGGTGAGAATTTAATCAGAAACTTGCTAAATTTAAAATTTTAATTACAATGAAGCCTGAAAACTAAATATCTTTTAACATGAAACCATCTTGAACTTTGAAAAATCCATCTGCAAATGTTGGAAGAGTTTGATAACATAAAAATTGTTTTAACAAGTATAATCATAAATATTTTTCACCAAACTTCTTACTTCAAGATCACAAATTAACATTTTCTCAACTAAAAACATTATATTTATAGTCAGCGGCTTCATGAAACCAGAACGGTTTGACCCAAACTTCCTCAGCAGTTCTAGGCTCTTGGTTTCGTACGTTTTGTCCAGTCGTTCCAGTATTTCTGCTCCCACTGGTCCAGCAGGATGTTGAAGTATCTCTGCGTCTCGAAGAAGCGGAGATACCGCGCCGACGAGGGCGACGGGAAAATGCGCTCGAAGTCCCCCCGGCGGCTCAGCTCGTCTTCGCTCTCGGCGAGCACGCGAACGTCCTCCGGAGTCAGAACGTCTAGCACAGACGCCAGGAGGTCCTTGAAGGAGAAAAGTTTTCCCAAAGTTTAGCTCAGATCCTGCATAGATGTGTCGATTCTGAGGGAGACGTTCTGGCTGTGCTGCTTCACCTGCTCGGCGAAACGCTGCGAGACGTAAAAGCTTCGTTTGACCCTCTCGTCTGCAGACACGGCGGGCTTGCTCCCGTCTCCGCTCAAACTACCAAAAACAGAAACACTTGGTTCACAGAAAATTTCAACTTTTGGTCAGAAGTGGAGAGAAAAGCAGTACCTCCTCCTCACCTGCTGGTGGAGCTAGAGGCGCTGCTGCAGGGCGACAGTTCCTCTTCTCTCCGAGGAAGACGAAAGCCGGCGAGATTCAGGAGATCTCTGATCATCTGTCCTTTGATGGACACGTCCAGAGCGGAGCTGGAGTGAAGGCTGGATGAGAGAAAAAAAACGTGGTTACAGACGAGCAGGGCTGGCTCGTGCACGCCGCTGCGCATGTGCGTTACCTGGGAGATATGTTGACCTCCAGGATCCAGGGTTTCAGGTTCTCATCCAGCATGATGTCGAAGCCGAAGAGCTCGTGGCAGCTGTACGGCGATTTGACGTGCATTTTCATATTGCTGTGAACGTACGGCTCGGAGCTGGAAAACAAGCAAGGCAGGGAGGTCGGTTCAAATCCTCTGACTGTCTAGACCCCTAAGGGTCGGATCAGAGCCTCCAGCTATGTTCTAAATGCAGGAGAACTTCTCAAGAGGCAACCAACCAGCCAAAATCCATGAACTCAACAGAAACACTTCCAGGACGAACTTCTAACGACTGTTCTGCCTCTCCCGGAGGACGTTTCAGTTTGGCCACTAGGTGGCGATTGCGCTATAGGATTACACCTTATTCCAGAAGAAGAAGAAAAAACTGTTTTAGACCACAAATGGTTACTTAAAATTTTTTTTTACGTTTTTAGGTCGACCGAGCATTAGCATTAGCCGTCCTATGGGAAATTCCATTAAACATCAGCAACAAGCTAGCGGACTTTAGCTTTATGTGCTAAATCAATTTATATTTTTATGAATCGATTATTGATCTGTTAAGCTTAAATCATTTCAAATGGAATAATCGATTTAATCAACCCAGCACTAGTCAAAGTGGAGTTGAAAAATTCCTGTGAGGATTCCAGCTAAGTTTAACCATGAGGAGGTCCTGCAGAAGACTCAGACATGCTGGACAAACCTACTCAGAAGGATGTTAGTTTTCTCCCAAAGGAGCAGGAAGAGACGATCCGAGACCCGGATGGGAGCTAGACAACAAATGTTTGCTAATCGAGCTCATTTTGGAAAACTGTGGATAGCTCAGACTCAGAAGTGCAGTGTGAAAGCAGATCAAACTAAATGAAAGTTTGACGTTTGTCAAGAATCTAATCAAATCCAAGAGAGTGGAAGACGTTCAGCTCTTGGAAAGTGACCAACACGTTCTAATAATGTTCTCTTTGGATTATTTTGATGTGGAAAGACAACAGAAAAAGTAGAACAACTAAACTTTACATTCACTCACTTAAAAAACAACTTAAAGCAGTTTAAGAAAACACAAGAATTGAATTTGTGCATTTAATGACTTATTGTTGGATCTAATGAAGGTTGATTTGAATAAAAACTAAATCTTAAATGAAACAGGAAGAAAGTCTCCTGCTCAGATAAACTCACGCGATGACGGTTTTGATGACGATGTCTTTGATCTTCTCCCATATCCGGGAGGTGTTGACGCCTCTGGAGCCGAGGAACTGCCATAAGGCCTTCAGAGCCCTGAAAACAGAGTTTCTTCTCAGAATAACGGCCGGGTTTCTGGAGCGCGGCGCTGTCGCCGTCATCGTTACCATTTGTGTCCCTGGCAGGCCTTGTCGTCGCTGTTGGTCTGGTACTCGGCGTTCTTCTTGTTGACGCTGTAGTTGGTCAGGTGCATGAACTTGTTGCCCAGAGTCTTCATGGAAGACGAATACCTACGAAGACAGAGATTTAATTGAACCTGAACGGTTTAGGCTCCAAACCTGAGACTGCGGAGTCCACTCCTACTTGCAGCTGGCAAACCGGACCAGCCCGTCAGAGAAGATGTAGATCCTCAGCGGGTCGTAGCACGGCACGTAGACGTAGATCCTCAGGTCAAACTTGTTCCCGCTGATGAGGTAGGGCTTGTGAAGGTACCTGCAGACAGAAACAAAGTCTCAGCGTGTGAACACGACGCTTCGGTTCCTCTGACTCCGAGCTGCTTACTTCTGGACCAGAAGAGGCCTTTTATGAGGCATCTGACTCCACTTGTGGATAACCTGGATGCCTGTCCCTCTGGCTGATGCAGGCTGGAGAGGAAGAGGAGAGGTTAGAGGAAGGCCTGTTCATTAAGATGAGACATAAACTAGGCCTGTGAACATTAACGTACGCAATTAATCGAAAAGAATTAACAAGTTAATGTGTTAAAGCAAATTAATTGAAGAAACAGTCTTCACTTTAACTCTGCGGTTCAGGCTTCTACGGCGTGCGTTAATCATGTCGTCGGATATTATCCCACTTATGCCGTGGTCACTTACATATTCAATCAGTTTTTAGTAATTTAATCTTTATATTTTTGTGGTTTAGATCACTTTTTCATAAAAAGCAGATTATCTGATCCAGGGTCCGGTCCCATATTGTACAAATAAATTTTACCTGGTAAAATATTGTGATTAGTTGTAACACAAAAGTGTGACTAATCAGAATTTTTTTGTAATCAGTTGACAGCAGTAATTAAAAATAAATGTTCTAAATGTAGAGTTTCATGTGTGATTTCATATTGTGATTATTGACACATAATAAATGGTCAGCAAATACTGAGATTAAAAAAATAATTATAGCGATTAATCGCAATTAAATTTTTTTCAGGTTTGCGATTAATTAGTTAATTTTTTTAATCGATTTCCAGCCCTAAATTAAACAAAACCCTACAGGCTTGATGATCCACTTCTGCCTGGAGCCTCCGTCCTCCCAGGCTTTCCGCAGCTGCTTTACGTCTTGGGGAAGAATGAAAGTTCGTGGGAAAAAGCTGAACTCCTGTTTGCCGAAGCGAAGCCGCATCTTTGACAGGTTCCTCCACAGCCGGTCCTTCCGGCCAATCTGAAACGTTCCCGGGAAGTGGTTCAACTGAAACAGAACAGATCAAACTCACGTCAAACCTGGACTTCTGTAGCAGAAAACGTCTTGGAAGTGCGGGCTCTCACCTTCTGGTGCTCTCCCAGCTCCTTGAAGCCAGCCGACTTCATGTGGTGTCCCCAGCAGCCCAGCCAGTCGTGGCCTTCTGCAAGACAAACCGGATTCTGTCACCTCAGACTGTCGGGACAGTTCAATGTGGATCAGGACGAGCTCCACTCACTCTTAGTGACTTTGAAGTGGGATCGGTCGATGGTGTGCTTCACCACGTTGGGGGTGACGGTGCTCATTTTCCACTTCAGCAGCCGCCTCTGCTCTGCAGGCAGCAGCTCCACTGCAGGGAAAGAGGAGGTCAATGTTTCATCAAACTCATGGTAGTAAGTAACGGAAGTAAAGTTTACATTTTAGAGTCAAAGTGATTATGAAATCAGCGTAAACTTATCAGTTTTGTGGATTTGCATCACTTGACGGTAGAAAAGTATAACACAATCACCGTAAACCAACTTATTTATGGATTTGCAACACTTTTTGGTAGTACAATTTATATTTCATAGCAAAAGGGGTTAAGAAATCAGCGTAAACCAACTAATTTATGGATTTGTGTCAATTTGTAACAGTTTATGGTAGTTTAGATTTTATAGTGGTGAAGTGCTTAGGTTAATATTTGTAAACCAACCTTTTTTTGGATTGCACCAATTTGCAAGACTTTACAGATGTAAAATTTACATTTTACAGAAGCAAAGCGTCATAAACCAACTAATTTATGGATTTGCGACACTTTACGGTAGTAAAGTTTAAATGTTATCGTAATAGAGGTTAGGAAATCAGCGTACACAAACTTATTTGTAGATGTGCAACAATTTACGGTAGTTAAGTGTTTACACAACCACTGTAAACCAACTGACTTGTGGATTTTCACCGATTTGCAACACTTTACGGAAGTAAAGTTTACGATTTATAGTAAAAGTGTTAAGGAAATCAACATAAACTAACTTATTTGTGGATTCGAGCTGATTTGTAAAACTATAGAACTAACGTTTACATTTTATAATTAAAGTGATAACAAAATCAACATAAACCTACTTATATGTTGAATTGCAACAATTAGCAACACTTTATGTTAGTAAAGTTCACATTTTATAGTAAAATTCTTTATGAAATCAACGTAAACCAACCAATTTGTCGATTTGTATCAACTGACGGTACTTAAGCGTTTGCGCAATCAACGTTGGAACCCTTTACAGTAGTAAAGCTCCCATTTCATAGTAAAAGTGTTAACAAAATCAGAATAGATCAACTGATTTGTGGGCTTGCACTGATTTGGAACACTTTACAGTGGTAAAGTTTACATTTCACAGATGACGTATTTACGCAATTGATGTAAACAAACTTATTTCTGGCTTTGCAAAAAATTTGTAGCAAATTTGAATTTTTATAGTAAAAGTAAAATCAACATAAACCGGGGGTCGGCAACCTGCGGCTCCGGAGCCGCATGCGGCTCTTTGAGCGCCCCCTTGCGGCTCATTGGCGCTTTTACAAAAATGTTTGATAATAGTATGAAGTGTTGGAAGGAATTATATTGAAGCGATTTGGGTGGGAGCAGAACCAAGTAGATGACTGGCAGCTTTGATTCCAGAGATAATTTGTGTTCTATACATTGCATGACTCCAAGTGCTTGGAGGAAGAAGCGTACACGTAGGTCATGCTAATCAGATGGTATCAACATTTTGATTACCATTTATTTAACAGCACAGAACCACAGAACAGCAGACACTGTGAGGAGCCTCACTCATACACACACCACTCTCACTCATGGTGCCGGTAAAACACTCAAGTCCCATAATGCAACACAAGAACAGACACTAACTCCACCCACTAACAAGGAACTATTTCTAAATTAACAGTCAGGCTGCCACAATATTTTTGTTTTAATACGATTTCTGTAGGAGGACAAACATGACACAAACATCCTTTACGTTTTCCAGTTGTTGTGAGATGAGTGTAGATGCTTCCACGCCGTCTGAGTCAGCGCACAGCAGAATTCCTGCCCGTGCGTCTGGAGCGCACGTGAGCGCACGTTGCTACGCGGGTTTTGAAGTCGGGTCACGAGCTCCACGTACAAATCGGCACGCATTGAGCGCGCTGAATCTTCAATCCGGTTCAAGATTTCCACGCACAGTCGCGGCAGCTCAGAGCTGTAACTGTGCGTGGAAATCTTGAACCGGATTGAAGATTCAGCGCGGGAGCTGCTTGTGGGCGGAGTCTGCTTCAAAGCACAGAAGTACCAAACGTGATCACGAAGGAGAAATGAATCATTACGGTTTGTGTCCGGTCAGGTTAATATGACACCAAGATGAGATGAGCGCTAATGAACAGTAGAAGAAGAATAGAAGAAGAATCTCCTCCCGCCACTGCGTGCGTGACCGCGCTGCTCCGGTGTGGATACCACCTGCTGAGCGCGGCGATGTGCAGGTCTCACACACCGGCCGCGTGCGGTGCGTGGCGGGGAGGAGATTCTCCTTCTATTGTATTTTTACTGTTCATTAGCGCTCATCTGCATCTACAACAGGGAGAACCGAAAGTAAAAGTGTTGAAAATCCCCCAAATCTTTCTGAAGACTTTTGTTTTCACAACTCTGTCCTTTTAAATGTCTGACTATAAGACTCACGCGCGCTCCAGACTTGGAGGGCAGGAATTTAGGTGTTCACGCGTTTATATTGACTATTCATTGAAAGGTTTCACTTGATTGACGCGGCCAGTGTGGAAGCACCTTAAAGGTGCGCGTTACATTTTTGTGTTTTTTTTTCAAATCCTCTAAATAAAAATAACATCAAAAATCGTATTTCTTTATTGCATTTCTTTAATTTCATCAAAGCAATGAAACAAACTGTAATTCATTCATATTGTAGTGATGGTCTCAGGCACGCTCAGGCTTGCTGTCGGTCTGGCAGCGCAAGGAATTGTGGGTTACCCATTCTTTTGCCTGTCTGACTGGAAT
The DNA here is from genome assembly GCF_002922805.2 of Oryzias melastigma. NCBI lineage: Eukaryota > Metazoa > Chordata > Actinopteri > Beloniformes > Adrianichthyidae > Oryzias > Oryzias melastigma. The sequence goes on along the minus strand of NC_050532.1, from coordinate 25,079,732 downwards.
TGGATTTAAGTTTGGGTTTTCCTCAATGTGTTTTGTTGTCTGACTGTTGAACATTTATGATTTTGTCCTGTTATGTTTGAATTCTTCCTGCACCTGGAGTGAGAATGAGGGAGAGACTGATCAGGACCCCCTCTCGTTGTGTCATTGAGGGATGTCAAAATAAAAGCTCAAATGTTCATTATGAGGCAATTCAGCTTTTGTCAGATAGTTTGACGCTGCAATGTCTTACCAACTTGTCATTAGGCCCAAAACGAACCTTATATGACACAAAGACACGCAGCAGGAAAAAGCATCAGGAAAAATAATCGTTTAAATAATCGTTCACACGACACATTTTCCACGTGTTACTTACAGTGTAAGACTTTTATATGCCGTTTCAAATTATGCGGCTCCAGACATATTTGTTTTTTATTGTATTGGTCCAAAGTGGCTCTTTCAACACATTGGGTTGCCGACCCCTGACATAAACCAACCAGTCAGTGTAAACCAACCAATTATTGGATTTACACTTCACAGTTGTAAAGTCTACACTTTACTGAAGTGAATTTTTGACACAATCAATGTAAACCATTTGTGGATGAATATCCAACACTTGGGTTTAGAAAAGTATTTATCACTGTAAACTAACAGTTTTGTAGATGTCCATAAGAAACACTTTATGAAAGTAAAGGGCTGTACTTGGTGGTTGTAATGAAACAAGCTCTAAAGTAGACGGATTCTGAAATAAAAGAAAACGGTTTACTGCTGTAAAATGTTGTAAAATGATCGCCCCAGCGACAGCTCGGGGGTTAAAGGGTTAACAGACCTTTCTCATTGGCCGTGCTGAAGTACAGGGTTGGAGGGATGAACGGGAACAGGCTGGGGACCAGTGCTGGACGCTCCTCCCGCTCCTCCTCTGTTCCCAGAACCATCGGCTCCTCGATGCTGCAGACAGAAAGGCGACAGAAGAGTCCGACGTCAAACTTTTCTCCAAGACCTTCGCGGCTGACCAGAACTGCAGGACTTCTGACAGGAAGCGGTGAAACCTTCACGTCTTCAGATCGTCACTCACATGACCGGCATGTAGCAGCCCCGGGGTCAAACCAGCAGCAGGTTCGCTCTGGAACCGCAGCCAGATGTGCAGAGAACAGCCGGGAGCCCGGGCTTTCAGGCTGGGGGGTCACGCTGAGGTGGGGGGGTCAGCGCGGGGAACACATAAACAAATCCGCCGGTTGGGGCTCAAACCAACAAAAGCCGCTTCAACAGAGAATCAGCTGGTGGGAAGTCGGAGGCCGACAAAGCCGGCGACATTTCCACCGCGCTCTGCGGCTTTCCGCCGCTCTCAACAAAGAGCCGCCGCACAAAGAGGCCGCAGCGGACCGGACCAATCAGAGAGGGGGGAATGGAATATTGTTGGGTGTGTGAGGGTCAGGAGGGTTGAAGACATTCGTTTGTTTTCTTATTTGAATTGTTTTCAAGTCTGTAAAGAACGTTGTCACTGTTATGTGAAGAGTGCTTATCAGTAAAGTTTGATTTAAACTGAATTTAAAATGGTGTTAAACTCAGAAAAGTCTTCAGAATAGAGAATGTGACTAAAACTCAAACTTTTCTTATGAGTTGTAAATTATTTTAAATAAATAAACATTTTTCAGCATCTTTACTGGTAATAATATGTTCTTTTTCTTTTGTTTTAAATATTTGAGGCTATAAATGCTTTTTCTTATCCCTATTCTTATGTTTTCGAACGTTATGTATGGCATTTGCAGGTTCTCATTAACTACATTTATCAATAAATTATTAGCTTCTTTGTGTTTTTGTTTTCATTTCTGTGGCTAAACTGAACCATATCCGACATACGTTAGTCTTTATACATACTTCACTTCTATAAAAAGAATTTAATTGTTGAGATTCTTAGAATAAAAACTTTTTTTTGCATTAGCAGTTTTTGATTGTTTCAGTTCCAATCTTCCAGCTGAGGAAGCATTTTTAGCTTTTAGTTTTAGTCAAAAGTTTGATTCATTATGGGTCTATTTCCCAAACTAAATGAACAAAAATAAAACAAAAATTTTAATCTCCATTATAGCAAATTTTAAACTTACTGAAACACTTTTAGAACATTGTTAATCATCTGTTAGCGGTTTCTGTTTCTATCAGTTTAGTTTGTCTCTCTTTAAACATGAATGCCGTCTTCCTCAGCGTAAATGAAAGCTGTAATCTAAGAGGCGTCTTACCGGGACAGCGGAGGACGCGGCGCCGCAGAGGAGGAGCGGAAGGCAGATGAAGAGTCCGAGTCCTCTGTGGAGGAGGAGGAGGAACCGTGAGAGGAGAAACCGACAAACGAGGTGAAGTTAAAGAAAAGCTCCTCACCTCCGTCACTGCAGATGTTCTCCAGCTCATCGGGAAGCTCCTCCTCCACTCCGTCCACCTGCATGACCCACTGGTGGCTGGAAAACACGAGCCCTCTGTGAGCCGCGCCGACAAAGGAGACAGGAACTGAAGGGAAAGCTGATTCTTACTCTGACAGCTCATCTTCTCCACCCAGCTGCTCCACTGACGGCGAGGAGGAGGACAAAGAGGACAGAGATGGGGGAGACCTGCAGGAGGCCTGCTCCTGTCTGGTCAGGTGGATGGCTGAGATCTGAGAGGTCACTGAGCCGACCAAAGCTTCGGTTTGACCCAAATCTAACAAAAAAAAAATAAAGAGATTTGATGGAAGATCAAAGATGAAGGAACTGACAAAAATCAAACTGATTTAAAATCTCTCTGCAGAAGAGAATGTTTTAGCTCCTTTCATGTCTGAACATTCTCAAAGCTGCTGGACACAGCGGCGTCTGTTCCAGACACCGGACAGCGCCCCCATGTGGTTGTAGTAACTCACAGCATCCAATGCTGTCTTTCATCTAAAACAGGGGTGTCAGACTCCAGGCCTCGAGGGCCTCCTGATGGTTTTCCAGAAATCCTCTCTCATCTGCTGCTGATTACCTGGATCAGGTGTGTTTAGCCAATTAGGAGCTTCAATGGGAGTTTGGTTGGAAAACATGTAGAACACCGACCCTCGAGGCCTGGATTCTTATACCCCCAATCTAAGAACTAATCAGACCAACTGTCCTTACGAGGGAAAAATGGTCAAATATTTATGGGCCACGCAGGTGACACGCATGAAACAACAAGATCGTAGAGTATTCAGTGGACCCGGAGAGAGAAAATGTTTGTGCACATTTCATCTATGGGTATGCTGCGGCCGACAGGTCGTAACAAAAACTTATACAACCCTAAGGCTGGGTTGATAAAATCAATTAACTGATTTAAGCTCAACAGATCAATAATCGATACATAAAAATATAGATCAATTTAGCACATAAAGCTCAAGTCCACTAGCTTGATGCAAACGTTAAATGGAATTTCCCATAAGACGGCTAATGCTAACGCTTAGCCAACATAACATACATACTGACTAAATGAACATCTTTATAAACTCATAGGCATGAATTTTCCAAACTCTTTTAAGGACATATTTTTTGAACTGACCATTTGTGGTGCTTCGGGTAATGGATTACAAAGTAACGAATTACTGTAATTTAATTACTTTTGTCAGTAATGGCATGAACAACAGTTATTTCTCTCTAGGCGGCACATGCATAGTTTGGTAGACTCGTAACAGCAAAGACTGTGCTCAAAAGGCAGAAATAGAGAGAGAGAGACTGGTGCGACTTATTGTAATAGAATATCTAAAGTCAGCCAAAATGAACATGGCAGTGTTTAATAGTTTAGTGTTTTAATAACAGTGGGTTAGTTTCAGATTTGATAGTGATGAATCCAACTTCATGGATATAGGCGTACATCTCACTTTTAGCAGTGGTATAGACAGACCACATGTGTTTTTGTGAGTGAATTCTAATAAAGCCAGTTTTTGTCTTTAACTGTCTTCATACTTTAGATGAGGTAATTGGTTTAAAAATAAAGTTAAATGGAAGTCAAGAGAATCTTGTTTGTGCTAAGCAGTTTTTCTCTTGAGAATTTGTGTATGAGTGGAAATAAAGTAAAGTAACAAGTAGTGAATTACTTTTTTCAAGTAGATAATGAGTAAAGAAATGTAATTACAATTTTATGCAGTCACTAAAGTAATTGACTGAAGTAATTTAACCAACACAGGTGTCATGAGTCTAAGGCTATAGGATGAGGCGTGTCCGGAGTGAAACGGCCGTACTGTTGGTGGTCATTTAAAGAAAGTAAAGTGGGACTAGAACTGCGCCCTGTTGAACCCCACATTGAAAAACGATTGAAGGGATTGGAGAAAAAGTGAGAAGTTTGTGAGTAAATGAAGCTGCAAAAACTCAAAGGAGGAGACCCAGAAAAACAAACGGATCAGAACCAGCTTGGTTAGAATCCTGGGACTTCGTGTCAAAATCAGATCCTTCACTTCAGCTTCTTACCTGCGATGTCGTCTGGTTGGTCGGGATGCCGCTGTCCTGCGTCTTCCACCGAACCTCGTCTCTCCGATTCTGTGTGGGTCTCTGCGCTCGCCGCCGCTTCCATGACCACCAGACGAACTTCTCTCATCGACAGGAGGCTGTTAGCAGACCTTCTTCTGCGGTCGCTCTGAGCGGGGCGCCGTCTGACGGCGGTCTTGACCCGCCGGCTACTCCGTGCTGCACCGTTTAGTCGTCTTGTGCTTCTGGTTTCCGGTTTCGCGCCGTCATGGCTGAAAGCCCTTTTCGGGGCCGCAGAACCCTGATGGTTGTGAGGACTAAGGCATGAATGAGGCACTGGAGGTGAAGACAAACAGTCTGCAGCCTAGAGATCAACCACAGGAAGACAGACGTTTAGGATGGAGCAGATCTGAAGAACTCGGGTGACTAAAACATTCTGAATTCATTTCTACTCTTTTCTTTCACCTCGGTCAGGTGTCTGGGCTCCTCGGCGGTCCATCCCGTCCCGCTCTCAGCCCTCTGAAGTCTCCTGTGTGCTGACTGGTTTCTAGGCTCATCGTTTGGTGTGAAGATGGAGGAGGAGCTGGTCTCCTGCATCTCCGACGCTACCCGGTTCTGAAAGCCCTCGAGCCGCCGAGGCAGGCTCAGATTCTGGTCCGACTCAGGAGGGAACTTCTCATTCTTCAGCCGCTTGTCCTCAATCCGGAAAGGCACTTCCGACACCGCGGCGACGGGGTGGCCCTCTGAGCTGGAGCGAGCTCTGAGCTTTGCCCCTCCCCAGGGCAGGGACTGGTTGGCGGGCATGGCGCAGCCCAACATCCGGGCGCTGGTGGGCGGAGTTCCTGCTGAATCCCGTCAGCCTCTTCAGCAGGAAGTACCAGGAGGTGTCAGCTCCGACCGAACACGCAGCGAGATCCGGACCGATCCCGACAGCCGACGCTCATCATTTCACCCGGAGACGCAGCGGCACAGGGGGCGGGGCCTCACGGGATCCACAACAACCAGAAAACTCCTACAAGAGAAAACCACTCCTGTCACAGATCAGGAGAGGAAATCTGATCCGAGAAACTGATTTATTTTGACCTCATTCCGTCTTCTACAAATGAAACAAGACAAGAAGACTTATTTAGACCCAAGAGATCAAAGGATCAACCAAGAACTAGATTTAAACCCAGTCTGGACCAAATTTGTGTTTTCTACGCATATTAATTTCTGTAAAAATTAAAACAAAATCAAGGAAGAAGTAAACTTCACATCTAGACGTTTAAAACTTCTACAAGCGGGACGTCAGTGAGACTTTTTCAGCTTCAATCTCTGATCTTCTGGAGCTTTATAAACAACTCGGAATTTAAAGGAAACTTACTTACTCATGTCAAAGTCTGATTTTACTTTAAAAATGTCACAGGAAATTCTGACAATTAGCTAAATGTGTTCCTGAAATTAAGTGTATTGTGTGACAAAAACTTTTATCTTTTGTTAAAACCCAGAAAATACATCACAATGAGAGGCTTTCATGACACACACAAAAAAAACAACATTCTGTGTCACTAAAAATGTCAAATACTCAATAAAACACAATTTCTATTCTGATAAAACAAATCCTAATTTGTTGAGAGGTCGAATAAAAGAACTTAGATGCTTTTTAACAGGACAACTAGAGAAAAGTTCAAACAAATCAGTAAGATCTGGTCTTAGAATAGAAGTTGACCCAAAAGTGTTTGTATTTTCACAAAATACAAACAGACTGAAATGGTTTTAATAATATGAAATTGTTTGTCGAATCTAATCTCGGGAGACATGTGGCTCTTCCTAATGATTTTCATTCGCCAAGTGGACCCAAATGCCGGAAAATACCGAACATTTCCGAAAGCTTACTCGTGCGCGCGGTACCGGGACACCTCCTAGCTTAGATTTTAGCTCAAAAACAAACCTCCAGTTCGGAGGGGCAGCTCCGTTAGCGGAGACCGGGCGGAGTATTTTTTAAGAAACGGCTAACAAGTCTAAAACTGAGTTAACTCTCTAACTGTACTAGTTTAACCAACCCATGCCCGTTCTGTGTTTACCGCCTCACCGCTCACAGAGTTAGCTTAGCAACGACTCAACAAAAACTGCTTCAGAGTGTTAAAAAACAAGGCGGGAAGAGCGAGAAACGGAACTTCAAAACGACAGAAATCAGACCGGCTGACTCAAACTCCGCCTTACCGGTTTAACCTTCCGCTGTCTCAAACATGCTGGTCGGCGCCGCGATCAGTCGCCGGATTTTCTTATGTTGCGGCAGGTCTGAGCTTAGGAGTCAGGGTGACTCATCACGCCAAAGATCGTCTATGGAGCCGCTTCTTCGTAGTTTCCGTTTTGGAGTTTGTTACGGAGCAGCACTGCCCCCTAGGGGACAAACCTTTAAATGACCAGACAAAACTTGCAATTTTTAAGAAGTTAAAAAACAAGAACAACA
>NC_050532.1:25066023-25072807 GCF_002922805.2 Oryzias melastigma | reverse complement strand
GAACAAAAATATATACACATTTGTAAATGTATTGCTTAGTTTTATGATTAAAAAAGCTATTAATAAAGAATTCCCTAAAAAAGCTCAAAAAATCAGTTTAAGTTTGGAGCATGTTCAAATTTATAGTTTGTCCACAAAAATATTTATTAGGTTACAAAATCATCTAGGTACTATACATTCTTAAAGAAAAAATTGAATTAGGTTGACTGAAAGCTTTCCTTCTATGACTTGATTTTATGGTTTATTATGTTTTTCCATTATTTCAAAGTACATTTAGAGTTAAAGTTTTGTCATAAAAAAGGCAGAAATAAAATAAGAAGTGGGCTAAATAAGAACTATATATATCTACTTCCTATTACTGTACAGATTGTGACACAAAAATATTAAACTAAATAAGAATAAAAATGAGAGATATTTTTAAATAATGACTGAAGAGGAAAAAAAAACATTAAAATTGACCTATTTTTTTACCTACCGGAGAGACTGTTAAAAGACAACATATAGGATATTTAGAGAGTATTTGTATTCTATCAGTGGCGGGCCGTCAGGGCCTGCAAGGCCTTCTCTGCTGGCCTAAAAATATCTGAATCACAGACTGATATTAATTATTATTTATTTCCGTGAATACGTATTCTATAATTCCAAATGCTCTGTCTTCGTCCTTTCATTGCTGTCTCCCTGGTTGCGCTGCTTCCAGACGTGTATTTTCCTATTTAAGCATTAACCAATCACATTGCAGCACCATTTGTTGCTAGGGTCAAAGAAATCTGCCCGGAGGCCTTCACAATCAGTTTTGCGGGCCCTGTAGCATAAAATAATTGTCGACCAAACTGTTGCTTCAACCAATCAGATTTGGAGTAGGCGACTCCAACGCCAGCTAGCGGGCCCTCGGAAACGTCATCATTTTCACGAGCTTTGATTGGACAGCTCGCAGCTCGCTCTGGTTCTGCGTTATGTGACGGACACAGGTGCCGAGGAGCGGCGTGTCGGGTTTGAAGATTTTGCCAGTGGAAAGCGTCTCATCGTCTGATTTTTGGTGGAAAATGAATGTCTGGGTAAAGTTGTGGCACAGTTTTGTCTGGCACGGGTAAAGGAGTTCCGTGACTCCGTTGAGCGGGAGTGAAGCTGATACGAGGAAATCTACGAGGCCCCTGAACGCACCGCGGGCGCGTGCAGCGCAAAATCCTCGCGCGCACTACCGACAATATTATTTTCCAGACACAGACCTTGATCGATCACAAAAACTGATGTTTGTCTCCCTCCTGGACCACAAGAGGCTTCAGGAATACCAGAACATTTCCCGCATGCAGCTTTTTCCAGCTTATCACAGCCACGGAACACTTTCCATCTGTGAAACGCATGGATTCTGCACGACAGAGTGATTGAAATCTTCTTGAGGATAGAAAGGATGGATTTTGTGTTTAAATAATCTGGATTTTTGGTGAGTAAAATTTTGCTATCTCCCTACATAATATTGAAATTTTATCAGGTTATTGTTGATGCTTTTGGTGTGTGTGTGGCAGCTTTACCTGCAGTAGAAGTTTTATTGCCATAAAATAGTTAATGAGGGTTGGATTGATTCAGATGGAGCACTACTGAAGGCCTAGGTGTGAAATGCACGGCCCGTCACTGTATTCTATAAATATAACACCTATAGAATATTTACATTTAAAGTAATGTATACAACGCAAAACACATAAGTAAAAGGTAGTTAGAGGATTCTGGTACAACCTCTGTAAAAGTTTTGATTTTTTGTGTTTTATTTTCATTTTAGGATGTTTGTTGCACCACCTCTATTTGAACAGTAGATGGCGCCAAAAACAAACTCTCAAGATTGTCTTCTAAGTTCTCGACTTTCTAAAGTTTTCTTTTATCAGTTTTTAACTTTTTCCTTCTTTATACTCTTATTTCATTATATTAATTCAGAAGCTTCCATTATGCTTTTATTTTGAAAAGAATGGAATAAAATGATTTATTGCAGTCATTTTCACATGTACAACGACATTTATTTTTTCTGACATTAAAGTCAACAATTTCTTCTTGTTTTTTTTATTTAATTTTTTTATTTCATTTTTCAAAGTTAATTTCCTGCCTATCTTTAAAAAAAATCGTAACTATTTATCTCGTCATTCTTCCTCGTTTATTCTGTCCATCCTCCTGGACTTGTCAGCACCTGACCGTGCGTGCGCGCGCGCGATGCAGATAAAAGGAGCTGCAGCCTGAACCGGAGCATCAGCAGCTCCGCTTCTCTGAGCTGCAGAGGATCTGCAGGACAAACAAGAACATTTTGTTTCAAAAAGTTTTTAATAAATATTTTTCCATAAACATCCGGATCACAGGAGCGGAGGCGTTTTTCTGGACTCCTGCATCCTCCCAGGAAAAAGGATTGGTGAGGATGAGTTAAAAGAAACTAAAGTGATTTAATCTAAAAACAAATTCTGCGAGGAAAAGATAATAAACTGAGGAGCGGATGCACTTTATTGACACAAATCTGCTGATAAAGTTGTGAAATGGTGACAGAGGAGCAGCAGGAGTAGAAGAAGAACCGACTCCTCCGATCTGCGGCTGAATCCACAGCAGCGTCCGGCATGCGCCTCCTCGCGCTCCTCGGCGCCGTCCTCCTCGCGCGCTCGGCACGCGGCGCGGCCTCCGCGCGCCTGGAGCGCTGGGTGCGCGCGGGTCTGCAGTCGCTGCAGTGGGAGCAGTTGGATCGCTGCCTCCGCCGCTCGTCCGCGTCCGAGGCGGAGTGCCGGCGGCTCGCCTACCTGCCGCCGTCCTCCGTGGCCGTGTACGCGTCGGAGCCGCGCGCCGCGGCAGGTAAGCGCACCTGAGCACGAGCGCGCGCGGGGAAGTGTGTTGATCGAAGAGAAATGACTGAATAATTAAAGTGTAGCTCCAAGAATTAACAAATGTATGGAAAGCCTAAAGGAGAAAAAATAACCAGAAACGCAATAAAAAATGAAAAGTTTATTAAAATTAAACATTTTTCAAGTTGTGTATTTATTGAAATTATTAATTTTATTTGACAGACTCTTGTTTCGTTAGAACTTTTTTTAACATGAATTGTTTGGAAGTTTTGTTTTAGCAAAAATCTTCTTTTAGTCATACAAACTGATATATCGCCTTTATTTTGTTGATTCAAATCAAAAATTTAAACTTTTTTTTAAAGTCTCATGTTCCTGCAAAGTTCCTGCAAAGTTTTTTACTTCAACTTCAAACATTAAGTTAAAATTCTACTGTTTAAATTTTTATTTTATATTATTTTTTAGGCTAATTTTTTTCCCCATTTTTTGGTTTTTGATATTTTAATTAAAAAATAAATTCCTTTATGTTTTTAAACACAATTTTAAAGTTTTATAAATGTCTTTTCAGCTTCTTTTATTTTGTAATTGCTTAAATGCACTTCTGATAATCTTATTAACCAAAATGTCCCCAAATACACTGTAAAAAAGTAAAACATTTGATCAACAGGCAAAAGTTCTGTAATTTCTTACATTTTTATCAAATTAATTTTTTAGTTGAGTAAACCATCAACTCCAACTTTTAATCTGAATCTTTAATCTTTAATCTAAAAACTAATCATTTTAAATGTTAGAAATGACAGAACTTTTGTTAATTGATCCAATGTTTCACTTTTTACATTTATTTTAGTAAGTTTTGAGATTAAAGTAGTAAAACCTTTAAAATACTTTTATTTTGAAACTGTTTTGTAAAATTTGCTCATCATTTTCTTCGTCTCCAACATCACCCGTCTCTTCTTTGACTTTGGTCCAGGTCCTTCTGACAGAGTTCTGGCCGTCCTGCCGGACTCCTCTGGGATGCTGGGCTCGGAGCTGCAGTCGGGCCTCGGCGCCGGACGAACGCTGAACCGCCGGGAGGGTCTGCCCCGGTACCAGAGACCCCCACACGCCTCTGCGGCTCACGACGCCGTCCTGGTGCTGGACCCCAGCCCAGAGGAGAACTTTGGGCATCCTTTGATTCTTTTCTACGTGGATGTGAATGTGACGAAGAAGAGATGCTCCCACATGGATGGGATTTACCTCGGTGAGTAAATCTCATCCTGCAGGTCCAGAAGAGCCAAGAATCTGACTTTAATCGCCTCTAAAGGAACACTTCACTCTCTAATACAGTTCAGGAGGAACTTCTCCAGGAACTATGATGGAAATTCAGATCCGAAACAAATCCCTGCTGAGACTCAAACTCCTGAAATTAACAGGAATAACATTTGTTATTTTCTGATCTGAAATTCACATTTACATCATAAAATTCAACTATAATCTAAAATATTAGGTCAATTTGAACTAAACCAGATTCTTTCTTGCAAACATTCAAATTTTCCATCATAATAAATTGTTTATTTTGGGACTTCAGTTTTTTAGTTGTACTTGACTGCAAACTAAATTCTTCCTTTTATAATTTTTTTTAATAAAAACTTTTTCAGGTAAATTCTTCCTTTAATAGTTTTTTTTTAAATAAAATCTTTTTCAGGTAATTTGTAATAGTGTTTTTATAGTTTCTATCATTGAAAAAGTAGCTTTTACTGTTTATTTTTACTCTTTTTGTGAGCCTTATAGCCTCTTTAAGGATCAGGTAACATTAATTTACACAATCAAGATCATTTCAGCTCAACATGTCATTACAGTTCTCTGTATTTTAACATTTATTGTCACGTTCTGTTTGGTGTTGTTTCTAACCTTGTTATGGTTAATCTGCACACAATAATTCATTCATTTATATGTTTTAATTTGATCAGGACAATGTACATTCATGAACATTTATTGAGCAGCAAACTAGAGTCCCATCGGTGCTCTACAGACTCTTTTCTCCTTGGGACAGTCACACTCCCTGACTGAGCTTTAAAAGAAACATCAGTGAATTTTAATTCTCAAATTTTTAAATATTTTAATTCTTTTGTTTGTTTTTGTGCTCGTGTTTTTATGTCTCTTCTATTCTATCTAGACAGTAAAAGACATTAAAAACATGTCGTATTATAGCAATGATGCTAGCTAACTTACATAGTCTTTAGACAGGATAAAACAAGAACATAATGAGACATTAGATCAATCATGAGCGTGTACTCTAATATTTAACCTTTTAGTTCATGTGAGTAAATGTAGTTTTTGGATTAGCAGTTTTTTTACAATTATTTCATCACTCAACCATTTAATTTACTCAATGATTTTTTTTAGGGTTTTAGTCACATTTTTAGCTATTTTTATCATTGTAAGTACAGTCTACTTTATGGAGGACAGTTTGTTTAACCAAGTTGTATTTTGGAAGTGTTTAAAGTCTTAGGTTGTGTCCGAATCCCCCACATAATCACTATATAGAGCGTTCGCCATTTTTAGTGCTGTTCGAATCTCTCAACTCCAAAATCGAGTGCACTAGAAATTTCCCAGAAGTCTTTGCAAAAAATTAGCTTGCATCAATGCTCACTAGATTAGTGAATATAGACCACAATGCATTGCAGTCGAACAATTTTGGACAAAAAACGTGTTTACATGTAATTTTTGAATAAACCATCAACATTTTCACAATTAGAACACAGTGGAGTCATAAATAAACGCAAAATGTTTGTGAGGAGACCTGTAGTCATTGTGGGAGGGGCTACAAGTTTTATACGACACAAGATAGTTTTTTTAAACAACAATAAACTTTCTCATAATTTTTAAACTATTAAACTTTGACAAACTTCTCTGATGAGCTCCAGCTGACTTCCAGGAACTTCTACATTCATGATTAGCTCATGACTCTCTAAGGACCGACCTTCTTCTCAAGCTCATCCGTCTTCTACCTTCAGGTGTGGAGTGTTTGACGCTGGCTCTGAAGGGCCGCTGTCAGAACCAGCTGAAGCGCCGGCAGACCGGACCAGAGAGGTTTCTAGGTAACGGCCGTCTGACGGGCGGGGGGCGTGGCGGCCCAAGCGGCAGCCGTCTGCTGGAGCAGGCCATCGGGGGGGTTTGTGAGGTCCACTTCCTGCCCCTGGTGGCTGCCGTTGGAGACAACAACCGCACTCAGAGGCTGCGGTGTGTCGGTAAGAACGCCGAAAAAAAAGCAGTTTGGTATATCCTGGTATGTTTTTACTTTTGTTGCAGTTTCCTGATGGATTTTCTACCTGCTGTCTGGACTTTCCTAAAACCCAAATGTGTGAAGACACTGATCACTGATTTCTAGTCTTTAGTGGGTGAATTGCACATTTAGAAGGTTGGTTCTGGATCCATATGGGACACGGAGAACTGTAAACTTGATCGCTGTCAGACCTGCTGAATGAATAAATTAAGAAATCTTTTCATGAGAATCAAGAAAAACAGGCCAAAAATAAACATTACGTCTCAAGAAAATCAAGAAGGGATGAAAAAATGAAGTCACTGACGTGTTCCAGTCTGAAATAAAGAGATTTCTGGAATGAAGAGATCTCTATCATCTACTAGTGCTGCCACAAACGATTATTTTAATAGTCGACAAATCACCGATTATTTTTTCCAATTAGTCGACTAATCGGGTCATGCGCAAACTGGATGTAAAAAAAAACACGCATCTTAACCATCATTAGCTTTAAACTAACTAAAAACTAAATATATACAGTAGCATTACCTGCGATATTGCTAGTGTGAATGCTGTAAGCTGAATTTGGCCGCTGAAAATGCTAGTGCTGTTAGCTGAAGATGCTAGTGCTGATAGCTGAAGATGTTGAAATTGTTAGCTAAAAACACTCAAGTTGATAGCTGAAATTGCTGAAACTACTAGTTGAAAACGCTGAAGCTGATAGCCAGCTAATATATTA
>NC_050532.1:25026541-25065988 GCF_002922805.2 Oryzias melastigma | reverse complement strand
AAGCCTAAGTTAGCCAAAATAGCTAGCATGTAGCCGAAATATTAGCTAAACTCCAAAACAGTCTAAAAAACCTTAATAAACACCAAATTAGCCTAAAAATCTAAAAAAAAAAAAAACCCAGACCACCAGTGGAGAACATCACCAAGACCAATATTACTCAAGGAACACAGAAGGTCTCAAGGACGTCATTGAAGGACAAGAAGACTTACAAACCTCACCAGACTCAAATGAGTTCAGAGTTCACGATCCAGCAGGTAGAAAGAGACTTTTGGATCACATGGAGAGTTCAAGGACGAGGATAAGAAGAACACAAAGAAACATCTGGATCAGTTACAGACAACTTCAGGCCTCAAGTCCTGCATGATTTCCAACATACCCTGCTCTGGCATATTCTAATTGGCTGGAGACACCTGAACCAGGTAACCAGTCATAAGTAGAGCTTGGATGTTTGGAATTCGTGTAGACACTGCAGCCCTCGAGGCCTGGAGTTACCTATCCCTGATCTGGATGATCCACAAAACTTCTGGATCAATGATCTGACAAGACAAAAGAGGAACTTTCTGACAGGTCTGGATCCATCTGGACTCAAAAAACATCAGCAGAGTGATGGTTTGGAGCTTATTAACGTTCACAAGTTGTACAAAGATGTAACTGGAGCTCAACAAAGAGAAAAAGCAGCAAAAAGTCACCAATACACAACTTCTGAGGCTCCAACAGCATTTGTTGCTTTATCAATAAAGCTCATTGACCTTAAAGTCCAGTTGGACGGCTAATGACTTAATGATACATATAAACTGGAGCTACACAACCCAAGTGTCACAATCACAAAAAAGTCATGAAAGTCCCAAAAGAACAACTCCACCCTTTTGACCATTACAAGCTGCAGGTTTATGGATCCATACATCATGTCTTAGCACCAGAGAATCCTAAAGGAGTATTTCTTTCATCAGTTTGCACCACAAAAATGTCAATATTCACTCATATAATTGTAAGTAAGTCACTCCATCTGGGTAAAATGTTACCAATAAAGTCAAACCCCACTAATACTTTAATTTAGTTGAAAGTAAATGTCATAATTGGAATTTTAAAGTCCACCAATGAATACAGACTATGTAGAAACCTGAAAATGCTCAACGCTCTTACCTGTCAGGCCTCTCAGGTTGTTCTTCTTGTATCCAGAACACGCAGAGTTCGCCAGGTGTCCTCAGCTGCTGCCCGTGACTTCCTCCAGTCCTCCGGTTTCCAGCTGCGAGTTGAACAAAAACACCCGACGATGTCACCAGCAGCCGCTCGCCACTCACCTGTCCTGCCGCCTCTACCAGACCTGCGATCACGCAGTTCTGCTCTCAGGTTGGTTTTTAAACAAAAAACTAAACTAAACCGATTTCTGGTTGTTTTTTTTTTTTTATTTCCAAAAAAATCAAACTAAGTTAACGCAAAAAATGTGAATCTATCTGCCCCTTTTCAACCAATCAAGAATTTAATGTAGATTTTTACACTAAAAGATTATAAAGTATCTTTCAGCTTAGTAGTGCTGGGCGATATGATGATACATATTGTGTGGATGATAGAAACGGATCTATTTTTTCTAACCTAATTCCATTAATTATGACAGCAAATATATCATTAAATAACCTTAGATGATTGTAAAAGTGTTGCCTTGTCAATACTCAAAATTTATATAGGTGAAATTGTGGAACAGCAGCGGCAAGTTAAGACCAGGGAGTCTTTTGCACAAGGCAAGGCAGATGAGATAGTTAATGTTTTGTTTATTTTTATTGGTGAATTTTTGTGCAAAAATGTGTTTTTCTACTCAGAAACTTGGAACTGTTGTATTAAAATGTTTTAGAGTTTAAATTCCATTTAATTACCTTTGATTTTTGAAACACGTGTGAAGGCTGCTGTACGTCAGCCGGATCTGTTCTCATTTGATTTATTTTGCTGTTTGCTTCTCATTTCTGATTATTCCGTTATCTGCAACTTAAGAGTAACTGAAAATATGCTTTATGGTGGCATATTGTGATGTAAAATAATCTACATCATGATATACAATTTTGTCCATATGGTCCAGCGCTAGAGCTATGAAAAATTTTTCACAAGACATTTATGAAACTGAATTTGTATACTGCAAAGTAATTGTACTAAAGCTTTTTGCACGACTCTGAGTGTGTCTGGATTTAGATTTTCCAAAGTAATTGTGCGATAGCCACAATCATGCATCATTTCTTTATAATAGCAGTTTTTTGGGGGCTTTCTTTTATTATAAATCATATTTCTCTGAAAAACATCCTTTAAAACAGAACACGGTTTTGTTAGACAACACGAAGCCACCTACAGTGACAGTGATACAATGTTTGTGTGTGCAGGGGGCTGGCAGCAGCAGTTCACGTTCCAGCAGCACGCTCAGAATCTTCTGGAGTTCTACAGGATGCTGCGGAACAACGGCTTCCATAAAGATCACATCAAGACATTCTTTGCGGGCAGCGGTCAACTTCCTGGTAGGTGGTCAACACTTTCAGACAGATCAAACCATCATAAATAAGTTGAAAGATGGAAGTTTTGAACATCTGGTCACTTAATTTTACTGATTTGATTGGACATCCTCTTCTTATCAGTGAAATGTAATATTTAATTTCGATAAAATTAGAGATGAATGACTTATAGACCAAAATTTGGTCAATGATGGTTCAGCATTTTTAATTAAGTGTTGGGGATTATTACACCCCCAAACACTAGATGGCAGCACACATTTTTACTAACTTTTACTAACATTGCATGTCAACATTTCCATTATAGGTTCACATACAAAAAAATTATCTTTAAATTTGACATGTTGGAAATTAATTGGAAAAAATTAGAAAAACAAACTTGTATTTTTGTTGTTGTTGACAGTTTTTGCATTTCAATTGTATTAGCAGAAATATTTTGCTATTCACAAGTTCCTGTCTGATTAAACAAAAATGAGTTTATAGTTGAAAGAAGTGGTTACAGTTAAACAAGATAATAAGTGAGGACAAGGATTCACCTGCCGGGAGGAAGTGAGTTTTAGGCATTTTTAAATTGATATATTTCAGAAAACTGAAATTTGAAATACTTTTTCAAATGATTTGAGTCACATGACCTTCTTCTTGGAAGGAACTGTCTGCCTTGAGCACTTTGACATTTCCAGAATTTCAGTAAATTTCTGCACATATGTGCAATGGAAATGCTGCTAATAAAACCGCAGATGTGTGAACAGACAACAATACTTAAACAATGTGTTAAAGACACAAACTTGAAACTAGTCATATAGTTTGGGGGGTTAATCCAGAGACTCAAACGTGGGGAAGATTGAGAACCTGAGAATCTGTGTAAAGTCCAGTCCAGGATAATAGGAACCAGAAATCCAAATAAAGGCAACACGCCAAAAAGGGCAGACATGACTCAACATCTAGAAACAGGGAACAGGATCCATTGGGCAGAAACAAGAACTTGAAAAAGGCTTGCTTGAGGATTGAGAATACAATGAACTGGCAGAGTGAAGGAATGAAGCTTAAATAGTCCAGGAATCAGCTGCGCTGAATGAGCAATCAGAGGTGTCAGGAGAGTGAGCATATATGGCAAGCCGGGAGGGCCAAGAGGCCATAGATCCTGAAACTTATGACGTATGGATGATGTTGTCGCACAATGTTTCTATGACACTCTTTAGTGGTTAGTCAGGTGCATGTAGTGGCTCCTTACTGACCTTACAAACGCCCCACACATGGCATGTGCACTGTGGGACTCCCATAGAATGTCCACACAAACTATATTGTCTAATTTCCTGCAACATAAGGAGTGCACGTTTCACTTGAACAGCACTAACAGGCTATTTCGTCAGTCTGCAAGCTTTGAAGAGGTTGAAACAATCAAGACATGCCTGCTCCTCACCCATTTCACCCTTACGTGTTGTACAAGAGTTCGTCACAACCTGGCACCTAGAAAATATCTGTAGGAAAAAATTGGTTATGAACATTTTTGCTCTACAGGTTCACCAAGCGGTCAATGACCTTGATATTTTGTGCGAGTTACCTCCATATCCCGTTCAGGTTTTCTCTTTTTATTGCCCGCAAACAGCCCGTATCCACATGTAAGGGCAGTTGTGACTAAGACTTAAGCTCTGCAGTGCAAAGTTATTATGTTGAGTTTGTTCCACCAGTTTATTCTGTAGCGAACAAGTTCCTCGAAGCGAGTCCTCAATGTAGTAACCACATGTTAGGAGATAAACAGGTTGACTATCTGAAATCTAAAGCAGACCAGAGTCACTGTTGCTCTCAGTCTTTCACACTGCACAATCAAGAGTGGTCCAAATGTGTCGAAGTGTCCTTGGGCAAGACACCTAACCCCGAATTGCCTCTGGTGAGAGGTTGGCGCCAGTGTTCGACAGCGGAGCCGCCACCAGTGTGTGAATGTGTGTGTCAATGGGTCTGTGAAGCACTTTGGGCCTTGAAGGTGGGTAGAAAGCTCTGTACAAGTATACGCCATTTATCATTTACCAAACTATCTAGAAGTGACCCACAAATGCACCAGCTGGTTGTCTGGATGTCATTCTCTGGCCAGGAAATAGAAGTACAAAGAAGAAAACACTTTTGTCTTTATAATAAACATTGCTGTAACCCTTGTGCTATCCTAGGTATGTTGATGTTAGGAGTGGGGTCATCTGGACCCCTTAAGATAGCACAAGGGTTGAAAAAACTCAGCTACTTTTTTACACTGTATATCATCCCAGTTAGTTCCACTATGTATCTAATGTGTCTGATATGTCCCACCCCCAGAGGACGTAGAGGGCGTGTACTCAGCAACGGAGAAGGCCGTCATCCGTAACCACGTGTCGTACATCTGCAGGAAGCAGCATTGTGCTGACACGCTGGTTCTGTACCTGAACTCGCCAACACGCAATGATGGCGCCATGCTACTCTGGGACGCCAATCTGAATGGCATTGTAAGTGAGACTCATCTTCACTCCCGCACCAGGGGTTTGGGTAAATCTGTCTGCTGAATTATTCTCCATCTGTGTTGGTCAAGGCTGATCTGAAGGAGCGATACTCGGTTAACGAGCTGCTAACGGACCTGGCTGGCTGCAAGGCCACTCGAGTTCTTCTTTTCGTGGATCAAAGCTACAGCGGCGTCTTGTCCAAGAGACTCAGAGGCTCCCAGAAACACTTCAATGTGGTTCTCATCCAGAGTCCAGTCCGGCAGACGTACCCCTTCCAGACTCAGAGGCTGAACCAGGCCTGGGATGAAAACAACTGGTCCTTCATAAGTCCAACCACCTGCCTTCTGGATCACCTCTCAAAGGCAAGATTCTTCAAAGGTAGTTTTTTAACTTCCTGGCCTTTTTACTCACCTTTTTCAACATTTTCAGGGTGGGGGAACATCTCACCTCTTTGAGCCATGGACCGGCCTCCTGAATGTGACTTTGGCAGGGGCGCCCTGCAACGCCACTCCCCCTTTGACGGACAGTGAGCTACGGCGGGAATACCAGGGCTGCCAGAACCTACCAACTGCCCTCTGGCACCAGAAACCCCGAAGGAGCCACTGAACAACCAGCAAAGACTCTTATTGCTGCTGAACCGACAAGGGAGGAAGTCATAGACACTCGCGCACATGCATTTCCACTTCAAGAGTTCAGTCTCCATGTGTGTTGATGACATAACACCGATGTGATGGCAGCTCGTCCCAGCAGAGCATCCAGAGCACCGTGTGATCTGAGTGTGTCTGGGAGTTCAGCTGGAGGACACTCCTGAAGGCGGGCCCTCGCTTCAGCTTAGCCGTGTGTGTTGGTGTGTTTAGACACGTCTCTTGGGCACTTTAACATCTCAGATCCAACCGTTCATCTCTATTTTTGTCTTCCCACCACTGTCCTCTCTTGATCCCGTCTGTGTCTCCACTCCTTCACTGGCATCTTTCTGTTGTTAAATCAAACTGATGTTGGTTTTGGCTTGTTGCAGTCAACTTTCAACCATAAACCCAGTAAAGAAGCAACAAGAGCAACCACAGCTTACTCCCGTTGTTGGTCCCTTCATCTCCTATCCACTTTTTTATTTTAAGAGGAGAAAATGAAAATGCCCAACAACAGATCGAAGGTATCAAACTATTGAGTTAAAATTTAAAAATTTCACATAAATCAATAATATTCCAACATCCAATAACTCCACCTGATTGTAAATATGTAGGAAATGCGGTCTGGTCAGCATATTCCCAAAAGAATCCCTGGTCAGTTGACATATATTATCTGCAACAACATTTCTGCTTGTTTTCCAGGTAATCAGCCAGCTGGGATATTTGGAAAACATGCTAAAGTTTCACCATCAATGCATCTGGAAGATATTCTGACACAATTTCCAAACCTCAGTCAGCTTCTCTCAATGTGAAAGACCAGCAGCTTTACCTCCTTAAAGGAAAACAAAGCTACTCCGTGATGGAACCTGAGTCCAAGTTTATGTTCCCAAACATATTCCTCATAGCTACAGAACATAAGGGAGCATATGAATGCAAATCTGTAAGTGAAAGTTTTTCTTTCTGACTCAAAACTGGTAATAAGTTTGATCAACTATGGACTCGTCCATCTGAAAACTTTATGTCCCAGCATCCCTCACCCTCACTCTCTAAATTTCCTCCACTCCACCACTTGAAGGATGGATTCTTTTCCAACCAAGAAGACAGAACGGCATTCAGTCTCATTTTCTGAGAGGCCAGTCTTTATCTAAGCAGCTTAACACCTAACTACAAACCCAAAGCCAGGGAGGTCTGATGAAGCCATTGGGTCTGCAAGGTTAGCAAAAACCAGGAAGTGATGAAAGAAGCCAACCCTCGTGAAGGGTTTACACAGCAGCGTCACGTCATTAACTGCTCTGTTTTAATCTGACACCTAAAGGTTACCTTTCCTCAAGTTTAGCTTCAGGGGTTAGTTCAGCTAAAAAGCTTACCCCAGATCAGCAATGTTTGGTCACATGATTTTAGAAGTCAATACGAAAGGACGTTTCAGAGTCAGAAAAGTTATGTAGTTGTCAAGTATTATTACCACTCCATGTTGAGGGAAGGAAATGTTTTATTTTACATTTAGTTCTTCATTGAATGTTTCAGCAAACTTTATATTATGGGGCTTGAAAACAAACAACTTAAACTCAAACCTCTCGAAACTGAAAAAGTTCTTCACATCCGATTAAGTAATTCCAACCCTATCCTGGAGTTCTATTGGAAGTGACACCAGTCCTTTGGCAAAAAAAATAATTGTGGATGGACCTTAACTCACAATTTAGAGTGTATAAAACTGGAGATTGGAAAGTTTTCCAGCTGGAAAAATGGTTTTTAAATGGTAAAAATGAAAAGAAGCACATTTTGGTTGAGTTGTGTTACACTTGGATATTTTATTGTAACATATGCTGCCACTTCATGTATTAACTTTAGGTTATCTAGTCAGGTTGCAATCTGGTTAAGATGGAAAAAAACACCTGAAACATTAAGATGTGTCAGATATTTATGAGTATTTTAGCTAAAATTTTAGTTAAAACAAATAAATTTGAAATATTTTTCCAGACAGTCAGTGGTTTATAATGTCAAACTCCACGAAAATTATACAACTGAACCAATTTGGTACAAGATTTTGTCGACTTTTCACCACTTTGTTTTGTAAAAACCCAATAAAGTGGACTTAATGCTGAACTGTTGTTTAGAAATTTAGACATTTTTCCACTAAAAGAAGTTTTTCTGTGACATGTTAACATTAGATATAAGTGTGCCAAATGACGTCTTGACACCTGTGATCAGTATTCTTCACAGTCATAAACTCCGCCCACTTTCCCACCCTGCCCGGTGTTGTTCAGATGTGTTGGATTTCATTAGAGGTTTGTTTACTCAGTAATTTTCAAATGTGTCACAGTTGATGTAACAACCTGTATGAAGTGAAACCTGTAAATTAGCTGAAATGTTCTGAGGTGCATGCTGTCAATCACTAAATATATCCAATAAAGTGCTTTTAGAATCCACTGATGGTGCTTTGTGATTGGCTGGTGTCTAACTGAAGGACAGTTCTGCAAAGGTTTCTGCAGAAAATCTATCTTAGCTGCAATACGATTTACTGACATCGCTTTAGTTTTCCCCAAAAACATCTAAAAATGACCAACATATACTGTATGATGATTTTTTTATGACTTCTTTATTGTTATTTTTGTGGAAGACAGGAGAGTTTGGAATTTAAAAGTTAAAATGGAATATATGCAAAATATTAACATAAAAGATATACGAGATAAACAAAAATGTAAATTAACCTAAATATAACCTTTTCCAAAACTAATATGCCGAACCCAAAAGAACCCATAGTGACATTAGTTTAACAGAAAAATATCAAAAATTGTGCACTCTCCTCCACTTGGCCTTTGGGGTATTCCATATTATTTTTATTTTCAAAGGCCCACTCCACTAAAAATTGTGTTTTTAGTGATTTTAACATGAATGGTTGAACGTCATGGAATCCTGATTTTAGTTTTTGTTTTCAAGTTTTCTATCAGTAACACAATCCCCTCCTCTGCCCTCGGGCAGCTCGTCTGGCTTTACTCCAAACATCCTCCTTTGACTCCTGCCCTTCCAGCTAACGGCGGATGTTTTCCCCACAACAGTCTGAGAAACATCAGCGGCTCAGCTTTTCATGAGCAGCGTCTTCTTCTGCCACAGAGCAGCAGACGCCCTGAGGTGGTGAGAGACGTGCGTTCCTGTAGTTTCATTCTTTTTGACAGGATGAAAGCAACGATTTTAGCAACTTTCACAAACCTGTGAAAGAATTCACAAGAGGACTGATGGCCATGGCCACATACAAGAACACAAACACTACTAAAGGATGCTTGCTGCAGCGTTTAGGTTCTCTAAGTATGACCCACACCAATCAAGGGTAGGAAAGACCATCTTCTAATCCCACTGTTTATTATCATGGTCTCTAGTTGTCAAAGACCACATTGTTTTTTTATTATTATATTCCATCCATCTTCTTCCATTCATCCAGACAGAATCAAGGGGGCAGCAGTCTAAGCAAAGATGCCCAACCCCTGGTCACTTCCTCCAGCTCCTCTGGGGGGACCCCGAGATGTTTCCAGGCCAGCCAAGATTCGTAGACTCTCCAGCGTGTCCTGGGTCTTTCCCGGGTCTTCGCCCGATGGGTCATGCCCAGAACATCACCCCAAGATGTAGAAGACCTCCCAGACGTTCCCAGCAGACCCTCACAGAACTTTTTGGTCTCCAAAGTCTTTCTGGCCTCATTCCCCACCAGCGAATCCGACTCACAACCAGGAAGTGATCAGTGGAGAGCTCCGCCCTTTCTTTACCCGAGTGTACAAGATACTGTCGATTTGCATGAGAAACTCTGTCTAATTACTAGGGCCGTAAAAGCCCATAAATATCAATTAAATCGCAATATTTTATTTGCCGACACTTGTATCGATTCAAAATACTGACAAGACAATATTTATTCAAGAGCATCATTGGCAGCACACCGGGCCTCTTTGAGCAGCTCAACACCAAAACAAGAACCAGGTTGTGTTAAAAGCTCAGTTAACTTTGCAGTTTTTGTTGTTAGGAGACTTGGTTTTTACTTAGTATGGGTACCAAACTGACAGTGTGCCACGTTGTTAGCTCAGCATTAAATTTCTTCAGTTAAGTTTGGGTTGATTTATTCGGAAAACAGGAAGGACCTCCAGACCGTAAGACTTCCTTCCTCAGTTAATAGTTTATAACTAAAAACTACGAAACAGATCAACTTTCTGAACATTTAGACGTTTGATGTCTTTTGACACCAGAGACGAGTCCTCCCTGCGACACAGCTTTACGATGAATTAATAAAAGCTCTGGTGTGTTTCTGTCTGCACTGCCAGACAGGGAGGCTCAGAAATAGAGCAAAAGACGGAGCAGGTGGAGGCTGGAGCGGCGAGGGCTGGGAGCAGAGGGGGGTAAAGAGGTTCTCATTTATGCTAGACCTCTGCAGGGCATCACACTCAGTGAGGCAGCACAACCTTCCGCTCCCTTTAACCTTCTGTTTGGATTTGATCTCAACCAGGAAAGTTTAGCTGATACAGTTGTGGACCTGTGGATTACTGTCCTGCCTTACACTAGAAGATTGAGGGACATTTGTTTAAAAATGTCCAGCTAACATAAAAAACAATGGATTCTGACGGTCACAATGAACACGACTTGCTTCTCCTCCATGTTGGTCTTGGATTCCAACCACGGCTTATTCCCCCTTTTGTGCCCATTTGCGATATTTTGCAGCAACCGCCTCAATGTGAAAGTTCAATGTGTATTAAGCAATATATTCGGCATGTCCAGGCTTCTTTGATAGCTTTGTATCTGCGTTGTGATGTTTCAGCTTGATTTATGTTTAGATCACTGCATTTGCAACATCTGGTCGTCAGAAAAGTCCTTAGCAACAGTTGCTAGTGTCGTTAACTCCTGTCGTTTCACAGGAAATGCAGAAGATTTTGCTTAGTAGTACATAGACATGAACAAATGTTCACTAAACTTGTTCAGCAGACAAAGGGCCAAAGTTATAGACAGTAGACATATTTTTGGCACAAAAGGGACCCCATACAGCCCAGCCTGAGCCAGACTCTTAAGTGAATATTATATTATATCAATATTGGTTTGCTAAAAATGTTTATTTTCTCCCATTACTATTATTATTATTACCATCCACTATATATGCTACATTGCATGCAACCTACTAACGGCATGGTTAAATTAAACTTCAATAACAATGCCAATTAGTTGCTAGTAGGCTACTAGAAGCTGGTAAAAGGGTGGTGCATTGGGTGTCTGTTTTCTATTCTATCTACTTCACTATTCTTTATCATTTAATTTTCATTTAGTTCACAATACCTCTGTCTGAAGCAGTGTGATTCATATGTTGTCTTTCTCTCCCACTCCCGTACGGGGCTTGTCTGTGTTCCTGTTCTTGGCCGTGGACCTCACCTCTGGCTCGTCTCACACCCCCTCCTGCCCCCCCATTTCCATCTGGATGAAGCCCATCTGCTACACTATTCAAACATGTAGTTGTAGAGATATATAAATAAAATTGAATTGAATAACAGTCGGTGTGAATGGTGCTGAAAAATATGCAAAAATGCTCCAAACTAAACCCCAAATTTAGTAATTCACTGCAGGATCAAATGTTAACCTTTGATTTAGCCTTTTCATTATATTTTCATAAAGTTTGACATTTTCCACAGCTTTCACCATTCATTTTTCAACACCTTGTGACGAGCAGTGTAGATTCCTGGAAGGATCAAACTTAAATATTTCACCACTTTCACCCAAAAATCACCTTCATAAAGTTTATTAACGTTCAGTAATTTGGTTCATACCATGATACAGCAAAGTAAAAAATTACATCAAGCTTATCAGATCTTTAAAAACATTTTTAATTTAATAATTTAATATTTTACACAATCTGTCTGTAGGTAATTTAGCCTTCAACGCTCAGTTAGGTGTTCATTATGTTATTTAGTATTAGGAACACTAAGGAAGATTCATTACTATTTATGCAGCTGACAAACATTTCACTGTTGTTTTACTGACATAATTTAACAGTTCGTCATTTATCCGATATTTTTTTAGCTAAATAAAAAAAACAACTTTTTTTTTATTATTAATCATTAACAATCAGTTTCTTCTTTGTTTTCTTCCAGTGTCTTAAAGCTGAATTTACATCTTTCACTTTGTCTCCTATAAAGCAGTCTTGCAAGAATATTAGGATGTGAAGTTAAAACAAAAAGGAGATAAAGGACAGATGTTTTTGCAATTAGTGTGGAGTTATTGAGGAGTTTCTGGTGTCAAAATACTTAGTGATCGGGCCACAGTCAGCACAGATCTATGCAGCACAGCTAGCTAAAACAGAGTCTGAATGTTGGGTTTTTGCTGATCTTTGATGTCAATTTTTGTTATCTGGATCCTCATCTTTGTAGAATGAAATGAATTAAGAGGAGCCATCAGTTCTTCGTTTCGAAGTGGTTCCATGTCTGGAGTCAACCCATTCATCAGCCTGAGGACACGATAAGATCCCACTTCCTGTCTGCTGATCCACATCCCCGCTCTCTGGGCAAAGGTGGTGTGTGATCCGACACCAGAGGCTTAAATGGGTTTGTCTTGTGTTTACATCACAGCGTCAATCAGAAGATGAATAGTTTTTGTTGTTGTTCTCCGACCATGCCTGCAGGGCAAACAGTCCAGCAGTGAGAGGTGGATAAAGTCATCTCTCAGGTGAACTCTTATCAATGTTTCAGTGAACAGAGGAGGGAACTCTTCAAACTCAGCTCCTATTTCAAAGGATTGTAGGTGTCAGCAGCTGGATGTCAGCTCGTGTGTGTGTAGGTGTGTGTTTTTGTTGCCCTTACAGAGGCATTCAGGTTTAACATCAGTGCACACAGGAAGAGGATCACCAACAGCTTACCTTCCTCTTTCTGCAATATGTCCACAACACCAAGATTTGGCCTGCTCCAATAATGGTGGACGACCTGGAAAATAATTCATTTCATTTATTTCATTTTCACAGCACACAACAATAAATTACGCAATATTCCTGTCAAATGAAATGGTATGGAAAGAAGAAAACTTAGTATCTCTGCCCCATTTAACCATTAAACTATTTTAACCAAATATATCTTTGTAATACAAAAGAAATACATCAAATAGGTGGCTAAAGGAAACAAACAAAAACAAAAAAGAAAACAATATCATAAAAGACAAATGACTGACATGCTAAATGTGCATTAACACCGAACGCGATTTGCGTGACAAATTTGCATGGCCCGCCCCTCTTTGGTCGTGCGACGCATTTGCTGCTCGTCGCCTGTCAAAAAATGTTCCTGACTTTGACGCCGTGGCCACATGTGGGAGGAGCAACCAGCTAATCTTATTAGGATGATCGCTATGAGGAACGGTGTCTGTGGATATCTCACTTAGAATGCATGAAGACACAAGTAGTGTTGAGAAATCAGGTTAATTTATTGAGAAGAGTTCTACAAAAACATCAGTAAACATGTCTCCGTGTTTGGATTTATATGAATATTATTAAAAGCTTTTCCTGGTACAGGGGGCTGTGGCTGCATGACAGCTGCTTCCACTGTGTTTCTGTGTCTCTGTGGCTGAGCTTGAAGTTCTGACTGTCCAGTATTAACCAGAGGGGAAAAAAATGTAATGAAACCTTTTTACCGTTCTTTATTTTAAGGTTTTGATAAAGCCCAATCTGATAACCTTCGCACCCCGCAGTGGCCGTCTGTCTGCCGGCGTATGGAGTTAGTGAGCTCCGCCGCAAGAGCGAAAGCCACTGAAAACGTCACGTGCCCAAACCTGAGTTCCTTATTGGCAGAAGCAACGCAGCGACCCGTCAAACTTCAGATGATTAAATTTTGGCTGCGCCGCCTGATTATTGCCTCGTCGATCAAATCGAGATGCTGCCAGACCTTCACGCCGCGCCTGTACAGTCTTCGGATATATCCCAATACGTATTGTAAGACGAGTATTGGGAAATGTATCATATCACGAGTGACATATTGGGATAAATATATTGCCGAACTCTTGCCAATACATGCCCCTAGTAGAAATACTTATAAATTTGTTAGTAAAATCACTTTTTGTATAGTTATATATATATATATGTGTGTATATACTATATACGTATGTAGGGATAAATAAAGTTGCTTGAATTGAATACTTTTACTTTTAACACCGGTTTATTGAATCTCAATTTTCTTACATGTGTGAGAGGATGGACTCCTTTAAAAATAAAACTATTCAACTTAAAGCTGGTAAACACATCAAACTAAACAGAAAATGTTTCATCTGGATTTTTCTGGAAGTGTAGGAGTTTAAGAGGGGGTGCAGGGAGAGTGGGAGGGGGTCAGAAATGTGTGGTAAAAGTAGACGCCAGCCCCCGGTAATCATCTACACAAACATACTTCTAATATTTCTCTGACACTTCTGAAACGGACACATGATGGTTGGAGATGTTCTTGGCTGAAGAACTCTGAATGAACCTGTCTGTGAATTATTAATGGTATTATTTATGACCACTCTCTGATGAGCCTGATTTCAGCCACGCTCTGCTATCTGGAAGCTTCTCCACCCTGAACTTGGAAGAATCTTTGAACAGGTGGACTGAAGCTAACCTCACTTTTTTAACGTAGAAGATAAAGCAGCTCCAGAAGCCGATATCTAACCCATGATGCTTTATGCCGCGCACAAGAAAACCCAAACTCCTTTCTCTGCCTCCCCAGACTGATGAGTGTGGCTTCCAGCTCTGGGCAAGCCGCCGCTGTGGTGCTTTTATAACACAGAGGGCTATCTTTGGAGCGTCTCCTTTAATATTTGATAGAAACCCTCGGTCACAGGAAGAAATATCTCCCACTGGAGACGGCAAACGTCAAAAGGTTTTTCCTGCCTGCTGGGGGTTTAGGTTGACAGGGTTTACATGAAGGTAGGTTTTTTCCAGGTGAGGTAAGAGATGTTTCCAAATGAGGAACTTCAATTTTAAGAATACAAAGTACAAATAACTAGAAAATATATTTTTTTGCAAGTTATACTAATATCACCAAAAAAAAGTTGTTTCAGTAGGTGAAAATAATGATCAAAAATTTACAAATATTCAAAATAGTTTGGTCTATTTTTTGTTTATCTGATAGTGGAAATTTTATAAGTAAAACTTGAAAATAAAAATCCCAAACATGTAAAACTGAGAAAAATAGCCTGAAAAATCTAAACACATGTAATTGAACACTTCTTTACAACTTGAGGGGCTTTTTAAATAATTAAGTTTCCACCTTCAAAGGTGGAAAAATCGAGCTGATCTCTGGATATTCTTTGAATTTGTAATAACTTGTGATGATTAACTGAGAAAATGTTACATTTTAAGTTCCTACCTTGTTCTTCAGGTATCCACAGGTTTTCTCTGGACTCTCCAGTTTCCTCCCACTGTCCAAAATCCTACTTCTTAGGTTCTGATTATTATTACAAATAAAAATGGTTGAATTAATTTAACAGGTTAAATAAAAGTCAAAATAGTTACCTCCAAAAAAGGTAACTACAAAAATTTTGAGGTGAGGTTTATCTTTTTTTTGGGATTAACTCGTTACCAAGAGTGAATTTTGGGTTGTGTATTGGCAGGAGTCTAACGATACAATGTGTATCGCGATACATATCGCGGTACGATACACATCCCGATATATGCCAACACAATACCAGAGATAATATTTTACAATTTTTTTATTATGACTGAGAAAAAAATATATATTTGAAGATGAATACATATTTCACAGATTTTTTTAAAATTAATTGTATTTAATAATCAGAACAATGAGCTCTGCAACTGTATCTTATATACAAGTTCCTTTTAACCAAGCAAATTCATTTTAACAGTCAACGTTGTCTGATTTTCACAACAAAATATTGTTCAGTGTAGGAAAAAAAACCCTCAAATAACAAATATGTTTAACCAGTAATGTTCCATATCTATGGTTGAGAAAATAAAGTGCTGTTTATTTCCAACATTGGTAGTTTTAAAACAGTTAGCTACTTGAACGACACTCTTCAGAAACATTTCAGTGTGATGAAGGAGAGAGCTTCGATGCGGCTAAGATGCTTTATTTCTTCATCACACAAAATGATCATTGCACAAAAACATACAATAAAAAACCTAAAGCTCTACAGAATAACTACTGAACAATTCTAACGAGAAATAACAGTTTGGATTGGTCATTATATTAGGTAAATAGAGGTATCCTAGCAAGAAGATGAATGATGCTTAATAAAATATTAAATTTACCACTTGAAGCTCAAGCTAAATCCTTAAAAATGCGGAATTTAATAAAAATTATAAGATTGGAAAATGCAGCAATACTGCAAAATCTAAAATACAATAAATTCTAAACATTAAAAAGTCAATTTTACACAACATAGTTTGGTAGATAATCTGTTTTATGTTCTTCCTAAACTCCACACTAAAGCGCACATTTCTATATTGACATTATCTGTGGTGTTTATTAGTGTACATCATCTCCTAAATAAAATACAAAGGCTAAATGCAATATCTTGATTAAAACAGTTCTGATGAGCTTTCAGTCTGTCCCTTCAAACAGTGTTTTAATTTAATCAAAAGTCAGACTGATTCAGCTCATAAACAGTTTATGTCCCAGGAGGGAACGCCATCTGCCGTTGCTTTGAGAGTTTAAGAAGCTCTCAAATCATCTCCTGAAAGCCTGAAGCTTCACCAAAGGTCAGAAAACCAGAGACCCGAACAACAAAAGCCAGCTTAGACATGAAATGTATTTATGGACGAGTATCAAAGCAAAATATGCAGCCAACTCTGATGGTAAAAGTGAAACTGCGTCAGAGAAAATGAAAAACATCGGATCAGAATTTTAGGAAATACAAACTAAAAACAGATAACAGAGCGATTACTAACTCAACTAACTAATGAAATGTGACCTTAAGATTAGGACCAACAACTGAAACTTTTTAGGATACATATTTGGCAAAAGATAATTAAAAAAAACACAAAAAAAATCAGAGTACACTAGTAGTGAGGGAGTTCTGACCATTGACATAAAAAGAGATGGACAAAACAAGACTGTGACATCACCGACAGAAAATGCCTTACCTCGGGTTCCAGCAAAATGAAGTCAATTAATTCGCCAATTTTCCGAGTATTGCCCGATTTCGCCATTTTGGGACCGGACGACGTTAGTAAGCAGTGATTGTTTCGAGAATGTGTCAAACGCTTCGAGTGTTTGAGGTGGGTCCAGCGGTGTTGTGATTCAGTGGTTCAGGTAATGTCATATTCTGTTTTCTGTCGGTCTCACCATGTCCAGGTCAAATCACCCACAGCTGTCTTCATTTAGTTAATTGCCCTCAGCCTATTTGAGCGTCTGGTCTTCAATTCTGCATTGTCACGTCATCTGTTCTGTTATGTCACTGGTTCGTTCTCCCATGGTTTGTCATGTTTGAGTTTATTTAGTAAATGTTTCCGCCGACAAGTCTTGTCCCCTGCGTTTAGGTCCTTCACCACCATTCACGACAAGCAGGCCCCAAATGCTCTCATTTAGGCCTCTGATTGGTCAGTTTATAACTTGAATAACTTGCAAAAAAGAGAATATGTCATAGAAAAAATTAGGCTTATCAAGAAAATGTTTAAAAGAGACATCAGAACAAGAATGGTTATTCTGACAAACAGAATGAGTGAGGAATAGCTTTTCATTTCTCAATAGAATCTATTGGATTTTGGCTTTCTGGGACCAGCGGATACTTCCTGTTTGGAATGTGAGGGGGTGGATCCGTCCAGTTTTCTCTATGTACTGTCTATGGTTCTGACATAACCCTAAAGTCCAGATGCAATTCTACGTCGCCTGATCAAACCTTTTATTTTTCCTGGAGATGTCTTGATGTGGAGTTGTAGCATCTAGACTTAAAATCTTCTTTCTTAAGAAAAGAAGACAAAGTCAATGACTCGACTTCAAGACTTTCTGCAAATACATGAGGTGCATTCAGAAATATTTGCTGGTGCTTCATGTCATCTCAGTGCTAGATCCGATTCATTGCGAATATGAGTTCATTTTGAACGATCCGATTCACTGACCTAAAATAGATCCAGAACATCTTTATCCCAAACTTCCAGCAGTGTAACTCAGAGATGAATATCTGCTACTAAACAGTGCAGGTGAAGTTTTCCAGTTTCCTTGCATTTCTTCAAGATAATAAATTAAATATGTGTGCAAGCAAACAAGTAAACAACAATGAATTTCAAATCCATGAAATAGTATTTTCAAATATAAATATAATTGATTTATTTCATTTTGAAACAATTTTGTAACAGTATAGGTCGATCTTCAATTGATTGGATTAATAACTTCCGTCACTCTGATCAATCTAGTTGGATCATAAGAATGGAAATCATTCATCATTACACCCCTACATATTTATCAGCTTTACCTTCAGTGTTTTATGATTATTCTGAGTCTGTTTGCTGCCTCATTTTGACCAATAACCAGAATGAGGTGCTTTTGTTGACCTGTCAGCTCTCATGTCCTTCAGGAGGCTTTTCATTGACTATTGTGAGCTCTGATCCTGCTTTTCTCTCATCCCCTTAATTCTCCTTTAGTTCCTTATTTGTTTTTTTTTTCACCAAAGCTTTGTCAATCCCATGAATCCTGAATGTCATATCAAACAGTCTGAAGCTCCGACATAGTTGTGAGTCCTTCTTTACCTCAGCTATGGGTTCAAACTGTTGTTTAAAAATATCCGATTTAGGATCTGGCTTTTTCTATATTTTCATCATTTTTGGTCACCCTGTTAACTCCAATCATGTGTTTCTTGTTTGGATCCAAACTTCAGCAGGTGCTCCGAGATCTACAGTCTTAAGAAGTCCTCCGTCTGTTCAACGATCCTCTTCTGCAGCTTCTTCAGGTTTTAGGGCAACAGTCTCTTAGGACCGCTCAGTCTTTCCTCTGCCATCTTTCTCTTCCACTAAGAAGTAAAGAGCTATAATCTTTTGCTCCACAACACGTGTCAAAGTAAAGGCCCGGGGGCCGGATCCGGCCCTCTGGGTAATTCCCTCCAGATCATTTTACTTTAATATTATAAATGGCCCAATGTTGTCTTGCGCTTATTTCTAACTTGTATAATTCTAACAAAATATATTTTTATGGAGAGTAAAATATTGAAAGTTATTTAAGGTTAAAGTTGATTTATTCTGGAATAATATTCCTGCTTTTTTATTATTCAGAATTATGTTAAAAAGAGTTTGAAAGTTTAAAAAAAAATGGCATTCTGGTAGCTTTTTGGACTATTTTGGCATTAACTAAATTTTTTTAGGCTGTTTTGGAGTTTACCTTATATTTCAGCTACCTGCTAGCTGTTTCAGCTAATTTAGATTTTTTTTCTCCAATTTTTTAGGCTATTTTGAAGTTTGGCTATTTTTTGAGATACACGTTAGCTGTTTTAGCTAACTGAAGTTATTTATTTATTAAATTTTTAGGCTAATTTGGCATTCAGCTTCAGTGATTTCAGCTATCAGCTTCAGTGATTTTAGCTGTCAATTTCAGCATATTCAGCTATCAGCACTATCATCTTCAGATGCCAAATTCATCTTACAGCATTCACACTAGCATTATCACAGGTAATGTTATATATCTAGTTCATAATTATGTTAAAAAGTTATGTTTTTAAAGTTTTAAAAATTTTATTTTAGAGTGTTCAATAAATGTTAATCCTGTTCAGCCCGTGATCTCAGGTGTGTTTTGGATTTTGGCCCCTTGTGTGATTGATGGAGCTCCGAGGGAGCTCTTTTCAGCCACAATTTAAGGTTTAGGTAAAGGTGGGTTTGTAGACCCATAAACTGAGAGCTTCACTCTCAGACTTTGCTGTTCTTTAAAAAAAAAAAAAAGACAGAAAGTCAGAAGACTCTCCATCTTTCTCACGTAAGGAACCATGTCCTCAGACTTGGAGGTGCTGACCCTCATCCCAGTATTGACAATCCAAGAAAGCTGAAGATGTAGCTCTCCCCATTTGGCTGCAAAAACCTGAGAAACCTTTCATGAAGGTTATCAGACAGATGACAAACCTTCTCAAAGGAGGGGAACTGTACTGCAACCTAGAACCCTCAACTATGGTTTGTTTGGTTGCGTTTTTCTCACAGGGATGACTTAGTCAATCATGGAAGGTGTGGCCCACAGAGAAAAGACCTCCAAAGGAAGATGAGGAGACAAATGGAGAAAGACCCTCTGATGAAGGTGGACAGCAGAGGCACTAAACACAACTTGATGGGAAATCATGAAGATGTTTTCAAGCACTGAGGTTCATTTGCAACGATCTGTGTTTTCTAAGAGAGGAATCTTTTCACCTCAAAGCCACAGTTGGACATGCTGAACTTGTTGGAACTTTCCCCTTTCCAAGAAGCATACATCTGCATCAAACATGCATGGCTTAACTCATCCTATACTATATAATGCATGCTGCCCCAGGTCACCAATGCCACACATGTAATTAACTCAGGCCCCCTCTTTCTGCTGAAGTAGCTTCAGGCAAAATTCTCATCCTACACTTTAGATCTTTTAAACAAACCAAATATATTCTTCAAGTTTTCTAAAGTTCTTCCTGAGCTATTCATTTTTAGTCCACACTCAAACATAAGAAGACTAAGATGGAAAATATTTTCTGCTTTTTTTAATACATAAAGCAGGGCTGCCCAATCCTGGTCCTCCAGATCTTCCAACATGCCTGTTTCCAGTCCTCTCTGCATTGCTTTCTGCTGGTTAGCTTACTGTAAGATGTTTCCCCATTCTGATAGACAAACCTCACCTGATCCAGGTAAATAGCAGCATGAAGTGGGGTTTTGACACCTGTGGACTAGATCAAAGGGTAGAAAACAGATTTAATATGGCGGCTCAATGCGAGGATTTTAGCCCTGAACTTTCATCCATTTTCTTAACCTGCTGGGGCCGCAGGGTTACTGAAGACTGTCTTAGTTACTGTTGGGCAAAGACAGGAAACACCCTAAACAGGTCACCAGCCTGTCACAGAGCCCATGGCGTTGGATTGATAGCCATGCTAGCCAGCCGCCCGGTGGCTAGCTTACCACCTAGCAAGTTTCACTCCCCAGGCTCCAGATCTGCCCAGCAGAACTAGCAAGGTCTACTTCCCAGGCTGCTGGTCCCTGGGCAGTGGAGCCCCTCTGCTTGCTTGCTGCCGGTTAGCTACCCAACAGCCCGCAAAGCTGCCGCAAGTGTCGTTGTAGTACGTGCAATTGCTCCAGCTTCAGAGGCTTCTGATGTCTTTCCTATTTTCATCAAGACAATAATAAAAAGATTCTCCAGTTTTATTTTTATTTCCCATCTATTGAGTTAATGCTCAAACTGGGCCACAGACAGACGGAAGGAACCTTTAAAACGGCCCTCAGGTGCAGCTATGGCTACATGAGTTAAGTACACACCACACTGGTGGAGACTCTGAAAGATCTGGTGAACCCAGACACGACGCCGGCGCATCTGCAGAGTTCTCCAAAACATATAAACCCGAGCTAATCGTTCAACATCATCCAAGTTTTCCATGATGTGGCAATGACTGAATTCCTGAACAATTTTGACGGTTGGAACTGTTCATGTTCATTCCTTATTTTTACTGATGCGTGTTTGTTCAACATCCCCAGTTTAGCTCTGTGGTCATAGAAAACTGTACACTGTACATTGCTCATGCAATTGTGCAATCACGCCACATTTCTGCACTTTCTATGTTGGATCTTGCAACTTTGCAGGAGAGCCTCGTCTGAGGAGTTTTAACTGTTGTTGATTCTTCTTGCATTTGATTTGACAGCCTGGAACAAACTTCAAAAGGTTCCTGTGATTCAAATCAGGGAGAACAAGGAGACATACTTTAAGAACACAATTCATTCATCATTTTTAACATTTTTCTCTCTAAAAAACAACAGCATCTGTTTCTGATAGAAACCAAAGTGTTTTACAGCAAATGTCTGAAGGACAAGAGACTTTTTATGTTCATTAGTAATCAGGATGTTTGAGTCATGACTGAGACGTTTGGACGAATTAGAAACTTCCTGTAAGATTCCAAAGAATCAAAATTCGGAGTCAATCCATCAAAGAGTATTGGAAGTAATCATGTTCAGAAGAAAACAGAAACAGAACTTTTGAATGCAGGACATCAGTTAAAGGGATTTAGAGAAGAGAAAACCTGGTTCCAGAGGTGAAAGTGACAGAACATGAACTCCTGTGAAACAGCCTTAACAAGAACCTGCAGAAACTGCTATTTTTATTCCAGTCTTTTCTTCAGAACCTACAAAATCATCCAAGAATGTCTTTAACCGTTTGACTTAATGAGAGACAGATTTTGCATCTGGACAAAGCCAGGTGTCTGTCAGCTTGTTTCATAGCTGAAATCAAAAGTCTGAAGGATCGTCCTTCAACCCTCCAGGTCTGAACAAACAAACCATAAACCGGACTGTGGTGTTCTGGTGGAGCTGCGGTGAAATAAAGCAAAAAGTGAATTTTATGTCCTATAAAATCTGAAAAAGGGAACATCACCCTCAAAACAAAAAGATGACTAACAGGATTTCTAAGCGCTTCATCACATGTGGTCTCCACCTGTGAGAGTCTGACATCCACTGAAAATGTTTTTCTCACAAAACCCAAAACAAACATTTACACTGATCCCCTACAAGACTGTTAAAGAAGCTTAAACCTCATATCAGAAGAAATAGAAATGAAGACAAAGATTTATACACGTTTTTTTTCCCCATGTTACCTTTCTGCAGCTCAAATTCTTAGAAATGGATCCCTTTATGGGTAGACATATGGGCAAATCTGTTTGTGACACAAGTGACCCACAATGTGGTCTCAGGGCAGTGTACCCAAAAAGAGAGAATGTTCAGGCAAATTTTTACCTTCAGTTACAGGTCGTAGTAGATTACATCATCCACTACCTACCTGAGGGTAGGTAGGTGAGACGCAGGTGTGTCGTACACATTTTCCTTTTCTCAGCCTCCAAATTCTGAGGACTGTGCAAGGAGCCTGTTAGAGCTGTCCACGTGAAAGATGTGCTCTCCTTACATGCAGCCTGACTGCTATGCTTTGTTCACGCCAGCTTCTGCAACATTCAAGCTTCCAAGTCAAAGTCCCATTAGTTGTCACACACTTAGGTGTGTGAAATTTGCTCTCCGCATCTGACCTATCCCCTGAGGGAGCAGTGAGCTGCAGACACAGCCGCATCTGGGACACATTTGGTAGTTTAACCCCCCCCCCAATCCAACACGGAAGGCACTAGGTCCCATTCTTTAAAGTCTTTGGTATGACTTGGCCAGGATTTGAACTCACAACCTTCCAATCTCAAGGCGAACACTCTACCACAAGGCCACTGAGCTGGTCTTCCAATGAAAAGTCTGTGTAAATATGAGTGTTCCAGGCTTCCACTTCAAAGCTAGGCAAGTTTTTAAGTCTGTTTTTGGGTTCTACACGCAACGAGCGGTCAGTGCAACCAGAGTTGAAATTTGACCAATCAGGGACATAGATTCATATTTTATATATATAGTATTTTACCTGGTTATCAGCTTCGACATTTTCAGCTATTAATTTCAGCATCTTCAGCTTTCAGCACTAGCAAATTCAGCGGCCAAATTCAGCTTACAGCATTATCACTAGCATCATCACAGGTAATGCTGTATATCTAGTTCATAATTATGTCAAAAAGTTACGTTTTTAAAGTTTTAAAAATGTAGTTTTAGAGTGTTCAATAAATGTTTCTCCTGTTCAGGCTGTGACCTAAGGTGTGTTTTGGATTTTGGCCCCCTGTGTGATTGAAACAATTGTTCTGAATCTCATATAAACCTGCTGGGGCATATAATGTCCTTTTAGTTTTTAAGGTGGATCTTTGCTTCTGGACTTTGATTCTTGTTTCATTTTTATTTTATGAACAAATTCTTTATAAAAAGAGGACAGCAGAATGCTGTCTTCACGCAAGCTGGTGCAGAAATGGAGCTCATCCTCTCCAAGGAGATCCGATCATGATATGGTGACTCCATGAAACTGATTTCTAACCTGCAGACCAATTTTCTTATATATAAGACTTACAAAATGACCTTAAGTGAACAGGAGCTGCAAAACTTTCAGGCATAAAACTCAGGTGTTCATTCTTTTAAAGCTCATATCATCTGAAGGAAATGAAGAGCAAACTGACTACAACCCAACAGGGTAAAAACCAAACAAACGAAAGAGGCCAGAACATCTTACTTCGACAGAAAGACTAAAGTTTATCTGCTGAGTTTCAATAAAGCCCAAAAAACAAGTGAATCTGGAGATAAAACAGCAACTGCTGAGTTTTACTACTTCCTCTTTCGAAAGCAAAAACAACCTGATTCTCATTAAAGAAACAAACTCTCTGTGCCGTGTATAAAACCCTCCCGCTGTGTAATTATAAACAAGACTTCATCTTCAACGACGTCCTCACAAAAACACCCGTCATCTGGTCCAGCAGGTGCGTTCGTGCCGTCAGCCGCTGTTTGCTTTTCATTAAGACTTCAGGCTAATTAGAAGCAGAGTTCCTCCCACTATGATAAATGGAGTGTCTCCACGTAAACACGAGAATCTGCCGTCTGGACGCTCGCTGCATGATTCAGAAACCTTTTACTATGATTTATTCACAGGGAGGCTGGAGCACAGCCCGGCTGTGTTCGCACGTGGAGGGATGGAGACACGGAAAAGAAGATGGGAAAACAATAAGAACGCAAAGATGATGGTCAGGTGGAGAAACAGTGCATAATCAAAATTTATTATTGAAATAAACTGTTATGACATACATTTAAATATAAACCACTCAAAGTAAAGGATATTATGAAAAAACTCTGTGCCGATTCACACATTTCCGGAATAGGGAGATAACTTTTGTGTAGTGATAGATCCAACTCATTTAGTATTTTCACATAATGGTCTCACTGTGTGACTCTTTTTGGAGCCAAAGTCACAAAATTCGAATAAACAAACCTTTTCAACTGGGCATCAATATTAATATTTTGGTTGAATCAAGATGTAGAACTACAGGTAGAGTTTGTAACAGACTCAGGTAGGGGTGTAATGGATCGCAGATGTGTGGAAGTTTAAAGCTGTCAATTCTAGCCTCACCTTATTTCTTACTTTAAAAAAATGAAAAAGTATATTTTTTCAAGATGTAATGTCAAAAATGCACTTTGAAGGGCATCCTGAGTATTTTTTAATGAATCGTAATTTCTTAAGTTCAAAGATGCTTTAGTTTTGTTTTTATAAATAGGCTTCAACGGTGAAGGACCAGCGTGATCTAGCCCGGCAGGGTAGCAAACAAACGTCTGCAAGGGGCGATTTACAACACGGGGAGCACCATCTAGCCCAGTGCGGCTAATCCACCAAACTCCGGCGAACAACGGCGTACCATTTGGTGAGCAGCGACATCCAAGCCCAGAGACCAGCGTGATCTAGCCCGGCGTGGCTAGCAAACAAGCCCTGGCAAGCAGCGATTTAATCGCAAAGGTTACATTTTTTTATTTTTTTATTTTCCATTTTACTGATCCTAAAAAATAGCAAGATCCAAACCAATCAAAAATTTCATGAGCCGTTGCACCCCTAGACCCAGGAGTGGAGCCCTGCTAGTGACAGACCACAACCATGACCAGTATCTAAGGACCTCTACACTCAGACATGGTTTAGCAAACGCCAAACAGCTGCAGATCCGTTAACCAGATGTGAGGGTACCAGGGTTTCCAGACAAAACATTGGACTCTGCCGCTTTGACTTTATTAATAGACGACCGCTGCAGGTGACTCCACACTCAACCATGCAAGGAGCTAGGTCGTCCTACGGGGACTAGCGTATCATGCCTACACTCAATCGATGCGGCATTTCACACAAGCAGTACTCACACCTTACTAACTACTAGAGTCTGGTGTAGAGGTGCCATATGACACCATCACCCAGACGTCATAATCCTCACAAATAATTATACACTTATATTATGCATAACAATAGTATGTTCCATTTTAAATGCCGTACCTTAAAAGATGGCACTCAACTTCATGACCAGACAACCCAAGAACTCAAGAAAACAAAAATATCTGGACCCAGAGCAGGTCTTAGAAGAACATTTGGCATTTGTTTTTTACTTCATGTGATTTTGATCCTGTGGAAATTGACAGATATAAAGATTGTACTCTTTTAAACAGTAAACATCTCCTCAATCTTCATCTGTTTCTTCATCATATGCATTTTTCACACTGAGGTCGATTCCAGGTTGACATTTTATGAACGTGGACGTCTGGAGAGCTCCATCTTTGCTCCAGTCCTTCCCTCGTCTGCAGCTTCCCAAGCCGAAGTGGACAATGCTTTTGTCCACATTCATGTGACTGTTTACCATATCAAGGGCCTGTGAATGTCGGAGCCTTTAGTGAGGCCGTCCAGGACGCCTTTTCCCACAGAACCACAGACAGAAACACACATGCAGACACACACCAATGCTTACCAATTTCCACAACTTCTGATGGTGTGAAACTTCTTAAAAAGGAAATTAATTTAAATATATGCTCATGATTAACGACTAATGAAAGCTTTTATTTGCTCTTTACCGACTTAAATTTCATTTTACTAGGACGTACTCGGGCCTCTGCCAAATGATTAAATCATTTTTTATTCTACGAGCTAATAGGAGCAACAGGAAGTCAGACAAAGGAGACTCCCTTGAAAGATTAGTGAGAAAAACAGAAATGATGGAGATTGAATGTTTCCTGTCTGGAACAGAACCAGCCACACCTCTGGTGCAGGTTTCAGAACCACAGCAGTCATTCTGAAGAAGAGTACGTCGCTACAATTTACTTTAGAGTGAATGCACACTGACTCGGTAAACCAAAGAGCAAAAGAAAACCAAAAGTGACATCAGCACTGTGAAATTAAAATGTATGAACACAGAGGATCTGAAGAAGCGAAATCACAAGTCTCCATGTCTCTGGACAATCTGCTTCAAGACTCAGAGGGTCAATCATCTGATCTGGACTGTGCTATAGGGGAAGTTCATGTTCTCCAAATTGAGTAGCATCATTGTCTTGAGTGAGGCACGGTTCCATCTCAAATCAGAAGTTAAGTTCCTGATAAAATGCCAAAAACAGGCCACCAAGGAGACATATTTGGGATTTGGATCTCACTGCCACAGGTAGGATCTATCTTTGGTGCTCCAGCCGGTCCAGAGAAATTCCAATTTTTCCAACTCTGTTCAGACTGGATGCTATTTTGTAAAATTAGCAAAAATATTCTATTAACTGAGCTTCAGTTTCACCAGATGTAAAGAAAACGCCTTTAGGATCATTGATGGGGACTGGGTTTACCCCAAAGTTGCTTTAACCAATGACATAATGCAGATACATGGGGACCATGAGTGATAATTCCATGAAGGTTTAATTCCACATTTTTTACATTCAGTGGCCTTGTGGTAAGGTCTGCAACAAGACAGTTGTGAGTTAAATCCATGTTCATACTAGAATAAGGACTATAAACCACAATGCATTGCATTTAAACAATTTTTGTGAAAAAAACCTTTTTTTTTTAATAAACCAACATTTTTATCATCAGAACACAACTGATTTGAGATCCTTGTATTGATTAGTATTTCCCTTTGTGGCCATGGTGTCCGAATAGCTTTGTATTTATGTTATTGTTATTAGGATAAATGCAGGTGAAGTATTTTTTTGGAATAAATAAAGCAAATGTAAAACAAAAATAGCTTTTTAATAACTTCTTTTCAAAATAAGATACCTTTTGTCACAAAGGATAAATAAAACTATTTATTAGACTTTTTTTGATGCATCGCAGTGAGAAATCTGTAAATCGAAATAACCAAAATTAAATCAGAGGTTTACCGTATTTTTCAAATCATAAAGTGCACCTAAAACCTTGTAATTTGTTCAAAAATAGAACATGTGCATCTAAATTCTGGCTGTGCTTACTGACCTCAAATAGTTTTTCTGTGGTAAACAGCACTCAAAAGTCTGTCCAAATGTATTCTGCTTTTTCTTTAACCACAAAGCCACGAAAGAGGAATAAAAAGAAAAAAGTCGATAAAAAAATCCTTATAAAAAAAGTTCAGTCACTGTCTTGCAGGGTCCAGATGACCCCGCACTTTTAATGTAAAAATGCCTAAGATAGCACAAGGGTTACATTAGGGTCTAATCAAAAATGAGTCTGAGGAATTTCAGTCTATGATGGATAAGATACACTTTATGGCAGACTCTTAGTCCACAAAAAACATGGTCTCGTTGATTAATGTGTTTCAGAGTGTTGGGAAAAAAAAGACAAATAAAATATTTACCTCTTTGTTCTGTTCTTTGTGTGCTTGAGATCCACTTTTAATGTTCCTGGACATGTCCCACGTTTCCAGCAAGGAATCCTGGGAAAAAGATCACGGTACAGACACAGAAAATTTCACATCCATAGGAGTTTGTACTCAAACATGGCCGACACACACTTAACATTTAAGAAGTGGACGAAAAATATATAAATAAATCAAAAAACAACAAAATTAAAGAATAACTGGACACTGCTGCCCCTAGTGTGTTTTACAAGCACATTTTTAGCGGCTAAAAAGACTAAATGAGTCACAAACTGGCACCAATGAAATCAGGCAGATGGTGAGAGATAAGCAAATCAGGTAATTTTAAAATAAAGCATATTTTATGATAATTGAAATACTGAAACAATACAGCAAATGCATCAGCTGCAGCTACAGTCAGTTTGTGCAATGCGGGGGAGGCGGAGCTACAGCTGCCTT
Source organism: Oryzias melastigma (assembly GCF_002922805.2). NCBI lineage: Eukaryota > Metazoa > Chordata > Actinopteri > Beloniformes > Adrianichthyidae > Oryzias > Oryzias melastigma. Next base: position 25,037,653 of record NC_050532.1, on the reverse strand, counting down.
ACCCAGTGCTGTTAGGTGTATTTAAACAGGAAACGTTATAAATTTTCTGCTTTTTTACCGAAGAAGCGTTGAAAACCCACACAGAAAAAGATAATCATAGAAAAGACATGTCTAAAAAAATATAACATTTGATTTTTATATTTAATGTCAAAAAGTATATTCATCTTATGTCATTTATGCATTTTTTTTAGCTGTATTTTGCTAAGAAATGCTCATTCAGTTTAGTGTTTGAAACTCTGTGCGGTGGCATACGTCAAAGAACATTCTGGTGAGGAATCTGCATGACATTTAGGAAGATGGACCCTAAACGTATCAGATAATGGCACAAGCAGATAGGAAGGTTGGAGAAAGGGATCCGACTATTTCCTGGTGGAAAAAGCGAGCCATGAATTAGAAAAATTAAATTGAACATGGACTTTTGACAGAAAGGTGCATGTCTCCAGGAAAATGATCTGCATGAAAGCGAAGAGGTTTTTTGATACGGAGATTGATGATGCTTCAAAGAGAAAAGAAACATTCACAACCAGTGCTAATTAGAACATAAAACAATGTTCTCATCATGTCAATAAATCCTCAAACGTTCATCTGGTGTAGTTGTCTACATTTCTTGACTGAATTCTGTCTGTGAACACCGAGGCTACTAAAGGCAAATACACAATATTCACATCCATGTTTGTAAACAATTTGTTTTTATGGAAGAAACGCTAAAGCTCGCTATGGGAGGATGTCATGGGCGGCACCCACAAGGGGCGAGAGGCGGAGCCTCAGAGATAGGGTCGTTTTGCTTCTGGGGATGAAATGAGTTCACAAAAATAACTTGTATTTCATTAATAATTTCTTCTTTCGTGTCCAAATGCGATCTTCGATCATGTATATGGATATAGTTAACTTCAAAAGACTTAAGAAAATCTTACATTTGGCTTTCAAGTTTATCAAAAAATGTTTTGTTCTTTTCTCCAGGAAGGTTCTGCACTGAAACCCACAAAACCAAACATCTAAACATGCTTGGTCTTCATTCAGGAGCTTCGGCTGAATGTGAATACAGAAGTTAGCTCGGTTCTGACAAGTTCAGACATCTTTACCTTTGATACTTTTTAGGACAATCTTAAACCTAAAGGCTAAAATGACAACATTTGCACCACAGACCAGATCCGGATTCTGACCACATCCAGCAGAGGTTACATCCTGAAGGTGAGACTCGTGACGTTCTCGTCCAGCTAAGCCATCTCCTCAATGGCGGCACACAGGTTCTTCTCTCCATCTCATCCACATTCATGACTGTTTCATGCAAGAGCTGGGAAACAGAACAAAACAAAAACAGGAAAAATGAGCCGACGGGTGGAGATCAAGAGAAGTTTGAGGGTGAATGTTTAATTAAAGGAACTGATCAAGAGATTTATGTCGTCAGTCCTGGACGACTACGTTTTAAGCTCTTTGGCATCACGTCCCGGACTCCCAGACGCGCAGACAAAACCTCTGTTGTGCCGGCGTGTTAACTCCAGCAAAAGGCAGCTAATGCTGGCTAAGCATGACTGGCAGGAGGGGTGACCTCCCAGAACTCGCTCAGCGTCCCCCCACCTCCAAACACAAAGCAGCTCTCAGCCTCGTTCTCGCCGCGGCGGCGGCGTATTCTTTCATGTGGATCCAGACGCCAAACTGCCGTTTAAGTGAAAAGGAAAAGCAGTCGAGGACAAAGCGGACGCTGACTTCCTCTGAAGTGGAGGCTTCTGGGTCGCCGCTGCGTGGTCAAAGCAGAGCGTCCGTGGAGGACACCTCCCTCTTTAAAGTGATTGATTCCAGACATTTTAACAAACTACTTTCTAAACTAAAACTGAATCTTGGTATATTTAAACTTCAATTATGTTGTGTTTTAATTTAATGTTATGTAAATCTGCCATAAATCTAACAGGAGGAGGAATCATTTGAAAACGAGATGAGGAAACTTCTATTATTACATTTTTACATAAATTACATTTAAATTGACAAGCATTTTTAGAAACAATCATGTTGGGTTATTTTCTTTGGTTCCATTTTAGTGAAAAATATTTCACACACTTTGAAAAAGTTCTGGGTCAACTTCAAAGTGAAGAATCATCTTCCAGGATCACAGAAACAGGTGTTCCAGACGGTGTTCCATTCGTTAGTGCCGCCATTTTCATGGTGAAACCAGGTCAGACATTTTTCCTGAGCGTGACCTACTTTTAGTTTGTTAGATGTTCCCCAACACTGAACACAGAACCAAGTTGGAAACTAAAAACGAATCTTTGTACAAACTTTTATACAAATAGTTCAACTCATAGTATATTATCAAAAGTACTGGCTCACCTGTCTTGACTCTCATATGAATTGAAGTGCCATCCCACTCCTAACTCATATGTTGGTCCACCTTTTGCAGCTATTCCAGCTTCAACTCTTCTGGGAACCACAAGGTTGAGGAGTGTGTTTCTAGGAAGTGTTTCTAGGAATTCTTCCAAAAGTGCATTGGTCAGGTCACACATTGATGGAGAAGGTCTGGTTCTCAGTCTCCACTCTAGTTCATCTCAAAGGTGTTCTATGGGGATCAGGTCAGGACTCTGTGCAGGCCAGTCCAGTTCAGACTCTGTCCTCCATGTCTTTATGGACCTTGCTCTGTGCTCTGGTCCACGGTCATGTAGGAAGAGGAAGGGGTCGCTCCAAACTGTTCCCTCAAGAGCATGGAGTTGTCCAAAATATTTCATTTAAAGTTCCTTTAACTGGAACCACCTCCTGAAGAACAAGCCCACACCATCATTCCTCCTCCACCAATACAGTCTGAAATGTACCGTTCTCCTGCAACCTCCAGACCCAGACTATCCATCAGATTTCCAGATGGAAACGTGTGATTCATCTCTCCAGAGAAGGTGTCTCCACTGCTCTAGAGTCCAGTGACGACGTGCTTTACACCACTGGATCCATAAACCTTTGCACTTGTGTCGCTTGGATGCAGCTGCTCCGCCATGGAAACCCATTCCATGAAACTCTCTGCATTCTATACTAGGGCTGATCTGAAGGTCACATGAAGGTTGGAGCTCTGTAGCAACTGACTGTACAGAAAGTCGGCTGCCTCTTTGGACTATGAGCTTCAGCATCTGCTGACCCCTCTCCGTCAGTTTACATGACCTATCAGTTTGGTTGCCGTTGTTCCCAAACTCGTTCATTTTGTTACGATAGAGCTGACAGTTGACTGTGGAATATTTTGGAAACTTCACCCCTGGATTTGTTGCACAGGTGGCATCCAATGTCAGTTCCATGTTGGAATCCACTGAGAGTGGAACATTCTTTCACAAATAATTGTAGGAACTGTCTGCATGTCTGAGTGATTGATTTTATCCACCTGTGGTCAGACCAAGTGATTAGGACACCTGATTCTGATCGTTTGGATGGGTGAGCCGATACTTTTGGTAATATGGTGTATTTTAGCATTTCAATGAGCATTTTAGAGATTTACATTAATTCAGCTTTTTTTCATTTCTCTTCTTATACCAAACATTTACTCTCTCTTCACCTTTAGTTAAGTTTGTATAAATGTATTAAGCTTAGGGTTCAGTTAACTTACACATATTTTAGATTTTAAGTTTTAGGTTTTGATCTGTTGGCATTTAAAAAGTCTTGCCATTTTCAGCACATTTTCTAATATTGCTGTATACTTCTTGAGATCCTCAAAGTATTTTTGAATTCTCTCAAAAAAAAGTGAGAAATTTCTCAAAATTTTTATGACAGAAAACTACATCCACCGTCACTGTGAAACAGTATTTTAATAACATCATCCAAAATAAGACAGGGTGGTTATTATTATTATTTTTTTTTATTAAAAACTTGTGCACTAAGTGGTATATAACCACAAAGCATTTTCCTAAAATCAAAATTGGGTTCACTCATTGACATGTTTTGAACTGAAGTTTGACGGAACGTTTTCATTTGATTTTCCATCATAAATAAAAAGATCTCATCAATAGAGACTAGTGCATGAAGGAACTCTCTCACAAATCCTTTACTTGATGCTTAAAAAAAGTAATGTAAACAAAAGTAGAAACAAGTTGAATTTAAAGAACAAAGTCATGCGTAACATGCAACTGTACTGCCATCTAGAGTTCAAACAAAGAATCTGTGATGTGATCAAAGGCTGACAAAACAGTTTGACCAAAGATGCCATTGAAGGAAATATACACTTGGAGAACTTTTAACACATTTTTAAGGTCTTACCAATGTTTTTAGGGCACCAACACACCAACAGTCATTCTGCTGCCAATAAGCCCAAACAAAAAGGTTGTTATTTGCACGTATTTACTTGCAACCAGCACAAAAACTAATAGAAATTCATGTTGGCCACACGTAAAACATGCAGCTAAGATGCAAACTGCTGCATTCCCCGCATGTATTTCAAGTGTGTCTAAGGATGAATTTTTGTTTTGGCCGCACATATTTAGTCCTGTACGCTGTCACGCTCCTCAGTGTGTGAAAGGAGTTCTCTGCATCTGATCCTTCACCTGGGGGAGGGGTGAGCTGCAGAAACAGCTGCACCCAGGAACCATTTGGTGGGAAAGAAAAAAAAAGAATGCAAACATAGTAAAAGAATGCCAACATGAAAAAAAATGCTAACATGGAATAACACTAACATAAAAGAACGTTCATACAAAAAAGATTAAAATATAAGAATGCTAATATAAAGAAAGAAAATATAAAAGAATGTCAATGTAGAAGAACGCTAACATGAGAGAATGCTAACATGAAAAAAAAACGCTAAAATAAAAGAAAGCCAACATGGAATAATACAAACATAAAAGAACATGTACATTAAAAAGATTTAAATATAAGGACGCTAATATGAAAGGTCGCTAACAAAAGGAATGCTAATATGCAAGAATGGTGACAGGGGAAAAATACTACCATAAAAGAAAGCTAACATGGAATAAAATAACTTTTACATATACATGGTTAAAAATATAAGAATACTCATAATAAAGCTCTCTAACAAAAGGAATGCTAACATAAATGAGTGGTAACATGGAAAAGCTAACATTAAAGAATGCTAACATGAATTAACTATTAACAAATAACTTCTAAACATTTGTAAAATGAATAGCATTCCAAAATTAAAAGAATGTTTTTTATTTTAAGAAAACAAATGAACGATTTATCAATATTAAAGGCAATATTCTCTCTAGTTTTCTTCGTTTGCAGCAGGAAGTGTCTGTAGATTGTTTTCCCTCGTAGGCCCAATTGTTAGCTAGCTTCTTATCCTGGAGGGAGAAAAACAAACTTTATATAAAGTAAACGTCATTTACTCACCATAAACATGGAAGCGATCCCTGTAAAGCAGTCAAGATGGCGGACTATCCTTTAAAAGCTTGAAAGACTCCACGACTTTTGGAAACTGCCTCGTTTTACTGCCCAAATAAGTGGGCGTGGCTTAAGCCCTTGAAGATACGTGACTCATTGAGGGGGTTACTAGCAAATTTTTCAGATATTTACATGTTAGCCCTCAGACTTATATTTATTTTATATTTATTCTGTTTTATATTTCAGATTTAGCAATTTTATCTAACATGTTTCAGCACTTACATTTTTTATATTTACATTAAATATTTATATTTAAATTTTCAAAGGTTTGCAAAGCAATTAACTGCATTTAAATAAAATTTTAGAATTAATAGTTCAAAGTTTGAATTTAGCTGTAAAATTTAGATTTAATATGTTACTTTTACATTAACATTTTTTATACATAATTATTCACAATTTACATTTATTTAACTCGGTGGGTAAATACAGGTCTGAATTCTTTGGCGCATAAAAACACAAAAAAGAGAGAAAAACAAAGGAACTTTATTATGAAAGCATTCAAGAGGCTCAGCACCGTCACCAATACATTTTTGAATCCATCAAACTCTAGTTTCAGACCTGAGAGCCATGTTTACACAGTGTTCATAGTCATGCTGGGGAACCGGTTATGAGGAAAGAAAAATTGAGTAAATCTGACATGGTCACAGCAGATTGTCAGTCAAATCCACGTGTTAATCTGTCATCTGATTAGTGACAAGGTGTTGAGCCAGCAACCCAGTTCTAGATAATACAGAAAATACATGGGCATACTCTATATCAACTAGAAAGTGGGAGTTGAGCCAGTAGGATAAAGCTTAACCAGAATCAAGCATGAACCCTTCATCAGTCAACAGTTCCTGGAGGACTTTCTTTTCAAAGGTGCTTGTGTGAAGAGCCAAACATCTGAAGGCCTTAAGGAGGCCCACAGAAAAACCGGCAACATTCCACTTCGTTTACATTGTTCATGAAAACACACTTTTTCTATCCTAAAATACATCCATTAAGCTGCAGTTCACAGATCTGCCTATAGGTTTCTACAGTCATGTTAAGTAGCGGCGCTGAAACGAAGACGTGGCGGTTAAATGTGCATCACGTTTGAATGAATTCAACCACAATCTTTAGAGCCAAGAGAGAAGAATCTTTCACAAATAATAAAAAAAAGAAAATGTGTGAACAACTGTACAACAGCTTTGAAAGACAAGGTGTTATAAACTCAAACGGCTTCAAAAGATGCAAAAAGTGACGCATCACAGCAGGAAATGAACCTCGTTCCTCCAGAAGCAGAACCTTGGAGACGACCTTTAAAACAGAAAAGTCGCAGATGGGATTTTGCATTTATGCCAACTGTTGCAGATGTGAGCAATTTATTTACAAACACATTTTTGGTTCCTTTAACGTGCAGATGTTCCATGGACACCTAACTGCTCTGCAAACTACCAACAAACACTTCTTAAATCTTTGTAAACAGTGATTCACCGAACAGACCACAGAATTCTTCTACTGAGCAAGAAAACTAATCTTTTTTTTTACATGAAAACTCCTGTTTTTATTGAGTTTCTCCTAGGTGGCTGAAGTTCAGTTGGCATCAGGCAGGAGTCAGAGCCTGAACTCTGCTAACTGCTAACATCTGTGCAATATCAAACTCACAAAACCTGAGCAGAAAGACATTTAACTGTTATCATGACTTTAAACCCCATTTTAAAGAGAAGCTGTTAGAATCTGCTGATTCTTGACCTCAACAAGTGTCTATATCAGGCTATATTTTGGCTCAGAGGAAACAACTGTATCTACATTCTCCTCAGGTCAGGAAAAGTAAAAAAAAATTAAAAGCAAACCTGTAAACATCTTTCATTTTAAATGTTTTGTTAAAAATCAATAACACATAAGCACAAATAGCATTAATCATGGGATAAAATGGTTTCCTGGGGTGTGAATGTTACCAGGATGATGCTGACATACTTTAGATAACACCAGCGCTTTAGCTCTAGGATTTACGTTCCGTACAGTAGTAAAGCTTACCTTTTGACAGTAGTAAATTTACATTAGTAAAACATAAACTTTGCAGTAGTACTTTTACCCTTTGTAGTAGTAAAGTTTACACTTTACAGTTGTAGAGTTTATACTTTGAAGCAGTAAAGTTTCAACTTTGCTGGAGTAAAGTTTTGCACTTTAAAGTTGTAAAGTATACACTTTACAGTAGTAAAATTGACACTTTGACAGTAGGAAATTTACATTAGTAAAGTATACACTTTGCAGCAGTAAAGTATACACTTTACGGAAGTAAAGAATACACTTTGAAGTAGTAAAGAATACACTTTGAAGTAGTAAAGTTTACCCTTTGTAGGAGTAAAGCTTACACTTTGCAGTTGTAAAGTTTACCCTTTACAGTTGTAAAGTTTACGATTTGAAGTAGTAAAGTTTACACTTTAAAGTAGTAAAGTGTAGACTTTACAGTAGCAATGCCTACCATTTGCAGTAGTAAAGTTACTCTTTAAAATTGTAAAGTTCACAACTTGATGTAGTTACGTTTACATTTTAAAGTAGTGAAGTTTACACTTTGCAGTAGTAAAGTTTACACATTACAATAGTTAAGTATAGACTTTAACAAAGTAAAGTTTATACTTCGCAGGAGTGAAGTTTACACTTTTCAGTAGTAAGGTTTGCACTTTACAGCAGTAACTTAACAGTAGTAAAGCTTTCACTTTGGAGTAATACATTTAAAACACAATCAATGTAAACGAGCAGATTCTAATCTGGACAGAAATCTGCTTTTCACTGTTATGGAACAGTTTAAGTTATCAACACCATATTGTTTTCTCTATTGGAATTTCATTATTGCGTAAACCATTTAGGAGTTATAGTAGTTTAAAGAGTGTGAGCTAAAGCTCTGGTATTAAAGGGTTAATTGGATTTATTTGGCAGATGTGACGCCTCATCTAAACTCGGATTTGGATAAAATGAACTCCAGACCACGTGAAAATAAGGGACCCAGCTCTCATGCAACCCTGAAACACTTTAACGACAGTGTGAACTCAGGCGGACTAAAGTGAGCCAAAGATGTGATGCGATGGTTGGGATCATGTCTATAATGGTGATTCTTATAATTTTGTGTAATTAATTGTTTGCATCTTCAGATACAGTAAATTATTACCAAATGTATGGATCTGAATTTACATCAGTGCCATGGAAACCACATGTGGAGGCAGAGTCATCATCCACTTAACAAGGTAAATTATATATGAGCTAAAAATGGACAACCTTACACTTTTTCTTTTTATATATATAAATTTTGTCAATGTATCAGCTCATTGTAGATGATCCAGCTTCCCTACGTTCACCTGCACCCCAATATAACTTGATATTTGTACTTCACTAATGGAAAATACACTTTGTGAATTTGCCTTCATTAAAAAACTTACTGGTGTTTCTTTCCTTTCTTGCCCAGATGAAACTCAGAAATGTCATCAGCAAAAGTGAAAAGATTTGACCTTGAATTGTGTCTGCATGGTGGCCCAAACCTGTAGGACAGACGTCCAGTAAGGCACACGCCTGATAACACCAGCTGCTATGATGAGAGCTGTGTAATTGTATCCAAACACAAACAGGTTTATACATTAAGACAATGGGAAGTTGGGTTTTGATGCATTTCTACTAGTTTCTTAGGGCTAACGGGGGCCATCGCCATGGAAACCTGGTGATAAAAGAAGAGTCTTGGAATAAATAAAAGTGTACAGCCATGATTACCAGCTACCCAAGAAGGTTGGAAGTCTTCAGGCACCATGAACACAGTTCTCATTCCTACATGAATAAATGGTAAAGACATTCAGCGTTCTTCATCGTCACCTCCTCTTCCTCACAGTGTTCCGCCCACTCGGCTGCTCACCAGCCCCTTGATGTTGGTAACGGGCCGGACGTCGTGCAGCTGTCTCCTTCGATCGATAAACGTGGCCAGTCGTGATGTGTCCAATGGGGTTTTAGAGTACTGGCCGCCCTGCGCGCCGCCACGCCCCACCCACGGGTGCTGCAGGCAGGTAGCAGCGCTCAGCCTCTTCCGAGGATCCTGCTGCAGCCCCGACGACACAAAATCCCTGGCCGCCTGGCTAACGCCACTGAAGTACTCGTCTGGGAAGCAGAAGTCCAGGCGGCAGATGTTGATGCACGTTTCCTCTGGGGACTCATCCAAAAACGGAGAAACGCCGCTCAACATGACGTAGGCTAGCACGGCCACACTCCACATGTCTGTCGCCAGGGAGACCGGAGAGCCCTGGATGAGCTCAGGCGCTGCAAACTCTGGGTTTCCCAGCAAGAGGTGGATGTATCTGCGATGGGCGGACAGGTGAACGGCATCGCCGAGGTCGATGAGCTTGATGGATGGAGACGGACCGTGGAGGTCCACCATGATGTTCTCAGGCTAGAAGAGGCAAAGAGAAGGTTTTAGCACTTACTGACCATCAAGAAATGAAGATTTATTGCACAAGAGTAGGGTTGGGCACCAAAATTCTGTTCCAAATAGGAATTATTATGATTTAAGCGGTTCTACCGAAACATAAAGAAGCTGCTGCAATTGGTTCCTCATTTCGGTGCTTAGTTTGAGTGAAAGTCTATTTCTCTTAGGGCATGTCAATCACTTCTACTCTGTTCAGTGCTTTGAAGTTCTAGCCAATCCCTTTGACTTTCCTGCGATAGTGGGCGAGCTCATATAAAACCGCTGACGGGGCGAATACAAGAATGCCCCCTCTCAGGTTATGGTGGGACAGCCTTCAGACTCAGTCACAGAAACACAGTGGAAGTGGCTGTCATTCAGACACACACGTTTGACAAGCGGCGAGCAGCAAATTCACTGCGCGGTGAAAGAGGGGCGGGCTAGCGGTTTGCTGCTCGTAGGTTGGAGAGCTCTGGGAACATCTAGCATGTCAAAAAACGATGACACCCAAAACGTCAATTTTTTAAGGAGGTCTTAAACATGCGTCAATATATGACAATTTGGGAATGGAAATGTGTTGACTAGGGAAGATGTAGATATTATTTTTTTATTACTGAAGTACCAAAACTCGAAACCGAAACAAAAGAACCGCTTCGGCACCAGAATCGAATAAAACCCAATCGGTGCCCAACCCTAAAGAGGAGCTTACCTTGAGATCCAGGTGTGCCACCCTGCAGGTGTGAAGGTACTGTAGAGCCTCTAAAGTTTCCCTGATGAAGAACGCCACCTTCTCCTCCATCAGCTCGTCATGGGAGACCAGGTAATCCAACAAACGTCCGTCCTCCAATCTGTCACCAGCAGAAACTCAATGAAGATTTAAGTCTAAAATGTCCACCTGAATACTGACTTAAACATCAACTTATATAAAGCATTTGCACTCTAGTCTGTTTGGTTTGATTATTACTACGATCATGCTGGTGCATGCTGGGACATCAATAAGCAGTCCGGTGAACCCACTTAACAGGAGAAGGATCTGGTGAAATGTTCCCAAATGTAATTCCTCAAATGATAATTGATGATTCTTCAATTTCTCATGCAGTATTTAGGCTTCGATCAAACATGTCCAAAGTCTGGCCTGTGGGTCAAATGTGACCCAGGATCAATTTTAATCCTGACTGCTGGTTATATTAACAAAAATGTGTAAAATATGACCGAATGTTGGCTAAAACAGTAAATATCAGCAACCAATTAAACTGTTTTATATTTATCCAGGAGATGGCAGCAGGGTTGCTTGAAAACCTAATTACGTTTTTTTAATATTTCTATTGTTTCAATGTGAACTTCAGCTCCTT
>NC_050532.1:25003046-25026300 GCF_002922805.2 Oryzias melastigma | reverse complement strand
CAGTCATTTTATATTTTTATAAAATGCATAGTTTGGAACAATAAACAGTAAATATCTTTTCTTTTTGTTGATGGACACCCAGCAAAAAGAGGACTAACGTCTCATCTTTAGAGTTATTTAAAATAATGAATAGTCATTGTAATGCAGTCTTTGCTCTTGGGTCATCAAGCCCTCATCAGTCAGATCAGCAGGGATTTCAGCTGTACGTTGATGTAGCTCAAGGTAACTATGAGTAAGTAAGTCCCTAAACGCACTTTAGCGACACTCACAGTTCCAGGATTAGCATCAAAGAAGCAGGAGACTCGTAGGCGTCCAGCAGCGCCACCACCTGATGGTTCTGCACACGTCGAAGGAGGTCTGCCTCATGAGCAACCTGCTCCTTCTTCAGCAGTTTCTTACTCACACATTTCACAGCAACCTGAGCAGAACAAAAACATTTCCAATAATAACAAACAGAGGTGGTTCCAGCCTAGATCCCCGAGGAACACCAGATTTTATTTTCACTGACTAACACTATGAAGGCGTCAGATCCAAAATTCACCTCTTTCTTTGTGGACTTGCTGAGACATTTCCTAACAACGGAGAACCGCCCCCTGAAGACAGAACAGAGACGCTCAAATAAAAATCCCAAACCAGATCAGGCTGGTAGAAACCAGAGGAGACGAGTAAATGTCGTACCTTCCGATTTCACTGATCTCTGTGAAGTTTGAATCAAAGTTCTCCTTCCACTGGATCCCTGTTCCATCATATCCAGAGTCTGAACAAAACACAACAGAATTTACATGCAGAAACGTTACTTCCATACATTTAAAATACGTGATTTGCTTGTTTATTTAGCTGTTATCTTTGGTTGGAATATATCATTTCTACATAGAACTATGTTGTGTTTTTTTCACCTTCATAATATAATGATGTAATCCAGTATTTTAGACAAACAGTTTAACAATTAAAACTTACCTTCGATCTAATTTTGTAAATCTGTTATTTAGCTTTGGTAGCTTGGTAAATGATAATTAGCATTGATATAGCATCATAAATTTATTCTTGCTAATATAGAATTATTTTCTCCAAGCTATTTTTTTAATTTACTAAAATTAGCTTTTTATTTTAGTGAAATTTTCCTCAAAATTTGGCTTCTTTTCAGTAGTTTTCTGTAAATGTATTGTTTTATTAGCCAGTTAGCTATTTTAGCATTATGCTAATCGACTAATTTTCAGCTTTCTTTTTACCTCCTTTGATTGATTTAACTTTGACAGCATTATTTGTTTGGTATAGTTTAGTATTATTAGTTGTTTTGAATTGATGTTAGGCTCTCTGTAGCTCATGTAACTTTGTTTTTTTGTTTAACTTCTTTAACTCATTAGCATTTCTACATTATTTCATTTATAAAATTCAAAATTTAATTTAAGTTTGAGTAATTGTAGAAATATGTTTTTATTGTCTTTATTTAACCTGTAGTTTTTGGAAAAGGTTATTTCTCACCAAATAACCCCAAGATGCTGTTATGAAGCCCTGAGTCCAAACATGAATAAAAAGCTTCATCAGAGCTCCAGTGAAGCGCGTCTCCTGACATGAAGTAATCGTTGTTGTCGTGCGTCTGCATGTGTGTGTTGCTCACTGCTGCTGGACAGGGTGATCATGTTTGAGGGTTCAGACGGCGGGCCAATCCCCCACATGTTGGAGGCCCGCACCCTGAACTGATAGTGGCCTCCTGGAATCAGAGCATCGATCTGAACGCACTCCTCCCTGCTGCTGACCGCCTGTTGCCATAGCAACGAGTCTGGGGGCAAGCGGGAAGAGAAACCACCCAAAGTTTAGTTTGTATAAGGAGAAAGGTTTTATTCTGAAAGGACGCCGTGCACACCTTCCTGCCTGTACTCCACCGTGTAGCTGCTGATGGTGCTGTGGGTGGTTGAAGCCGGCGGGGGCCAGTGCACCATCACCGCCATGTTGCTCGCCTCCTGAGCCACGGGCCTCCCCGGGGCTGCTGGGATACCTGCAGCCAAAGAGAGGAGCAGGGCTGCAGGTTAACCATGAACACACGGCTGACGTGAGGAACAACGGGTCTCCACCTTGAACTTTGATGGAGGCAGAGGAGGAGGAGGAGCCGTGCTCGTTCATGGCCACGCAGGTGTAGATGCCCGTGTCCTGGGGCATCAGGTTACAGATCTTCAACAAGATGTCCCCCGTGTCCCTGTGAAGGAGAGAGGGGTTAGACCGAGGGACGACAGAGGAAACACAGCCGGCGGCGGTCACCGATACCTGATGTCGATGGTGAAGCGGCTGTTGCTGGTCACCAGGGTTTGATCCGGACCCTTTAGGGTGACGGAGGGTTTTGGGCGTCCGCAGACTTTACAGCAGAGGACCACCGTCTCCCCCAAAGCGCACGCCACGTCAGACAGCGGAACCAGGAACTCTGGCGCCACTGCACAGGAAATGCACATCTTAGCTGGTAACCATATTTTACATCGGGATTTACTTCAGACGTTAAAGGGTGACCAAACAGGGAGGTTGGAAGCTGACTCTATCAGCAGCCGAAATTTGAAACTCTAGTCAGAGGGGAGGGGCTTGGGGCTGGACTGTTAAAATTGCTTGAGCTGCAGATCATGACGTCAGACTTCTGAAACTTACATGGTTTGACCAATCACAAAACTAAACTGTAATACATCGTTTCAACCTTTAGGGGGCAGCACGCCGTTGGTTTTTGACTATATTTTCAAGAAAAGAAACAATTTTATTTTAATTAATCAAAAATTTGGAGATAACCAACATACAGCACTTTTAATCCGGTTTGGTTATCCTTTAAGGTTTTCCCATAAACAGGGGCGGAGCTTCAGGAGCTAATATCGGCTCAATTTTTGAGTCAATAATATCATTACTGACAAAGAATAGGAAACCATCAATACAAGCTTATTTTAGCTTAAGTGTTTACAGTATGTTAAAGATTTGGTGTTTAAGCGTCACCGGCTCAGGTGTTAAAGGGTTAAAGTGCAGACGAGAGTTAACCAGATCTCTCTTGTTGTTCACCAACAAGATGTAGACGATAAAAGATTTGGTTTTGTAATTAAAGTCAGGTTAAGGTGGTTGCTAAGGAAAAAGGGAAATTTATTTGGACATAGAAACTCAAATTTTGGTAAACGGATTTTCCAGCCCAAATCATGAAAAAAACCAAATGGTTGCTATGGATCCAAGACCCTTACGGAGGCAGGACTTTAAGTCAAAGCGGAACTTCACTTCCTCTCATTGAAACCAGGCGAGAGGGGTGTGGTTTTCTCAAGAGCCTCGATTCATCTTACCTTCCTGGATAAAGTTTGGGTTTAGAAGCTGAAAGAAAAGAAGAAATGAAAGTTTAGATCTGGAGAACACCAGACGTGTTTGTGCTTTTGCTGGATCAGAAACATTTATTTAACTCGAGCTCATACCTCCATGCCGGTTTCTGGAGCGTCTTCACAATCTGATTCATCTGAAGTGTGGACGTCCTGATGGAGGGCAGCAGAGGGCCAGAAGAACGACAGAAAACGTGAGGGTTTGTGTGGTAAATAACAGAGAGGATGAAAGGAAAATGAGGGGGGAAACTATGAAAAAGAAGGAATTTTAAAAATAAAAGCTTAACAGAAAAAACTGGGTTAGGAGCCTCGAAGACATGAACATCACCTGCTGACTCAGACTCACCTGAAACATCGCAATACAGTCAATCCTCACAAAAAACGAAGTTCTGTTTATTTCTTTCATTAAAGAATCATCGTTCCTCAAAGATGACAGAACCTTCATCAATTATAATATTTGATCACATTCGATTCAATGAAAGGTTTTCCTGCAAAAATAGAAATAAAACCAAAACAAACTGGTCGTGTTTGCAGACAGCAGCTCAGTTTTTTCCTTCAAAAAGCAAACTTGATTTTTCTCTAAAAATAGTTGACGTCTGTGAGGAAATAAAATGATCGTCTGCACAAAAACATGCAAAACTCCTCAAAAGATTCAACGTTTTATTGTGAAAGAAACGTTTCTCATTTCCAGCAGGAGGTGCAGACATTCTGCTTCCTGTTTCTGCTTCCACAGTTTTAGCGTCCCATAAGAACCAAGACCCATTTTTCCTAAAATAACACAAACCAAGTAGACTACTGAACACATTTCTGATTTTTTTCTGTTTCACTGACATCACCATGGGTTCTTACATCCAAAAAACCCACTTTGTGTTTGGTCTACGCTCACTTTTTGTCCTGTTTTTGCTTTATTTTGTCCTCACCTTTGACTCTGAATTGTCATAGGATTAACATACAGTTTACCAGAAAAGAAGAGTAAAATTTAATAAATAAAAAGGAAAAAAACTTTAATAAACTTGGAATTCTGATAAGTAACATTAGACCAAAAAAACCTGACTTTTAAAGTTCTGACATCAAAGTCAAATGCTTAAGATTTTTACTTAGAAATGCTAATTATGATAAAACTGTGACATAATAATGAATTCAGCTCACACTTCCGAGATAGAAGTCGGAAAAATATAAAAAAAAATGCAAAATGATTTAGTTAAAATAAAAAAGGGATTGAAAAAATATAAAGAAAACTCTGATAAAAAAAAGAAAAATGAAAACATATTAAATTAAACTGAAAAACAGATTTTTTTGTTTTAATTCTGAAATAAATATTTCATCTTATAGAAATATTAGGAACTCACGGAGCCTGTAAAGGAACATTGAAGTAAAAAATAAATTGAAGCTAAAAAGATATATATATGCATATTTATATTCTTGTTACTATCTGGTGTGCACCAAATAGTAACTGGAAAAAAACTGAAGAATTTTTTTTTTCTAGATAATAACCACTACCTACTTTATTTTTTTTCAGTTGCTATATGGTGACCTATCTGATGTGCACCAAATATTAACTGAATTTTTTTTTTTCTTCTAAAAATTAAAGAAAAAAAAAACGTTTTTCTAAATAAACAATTTTTTTTTACTTCAGTTTTTTTTCAGTTAATATCTGGTGAGCATCAGATATTAGCTGAAAAAAAAATGTTTTCTAAAAGTAAAGAAAAAAAAATCTGGTTGCTAACTGGGACACAAGTTTTTTTTTTTTTTTCTTTCGTTCAATTTATTTTAATTTTTTTTTTCCAGACAGCGTCACAGTCCCTTTTGGGGCTCCATAGAACTTAACAATAAAAATCAACATTTAAAAAAAAAAAAAAAAAAGCTCTGACTTTTATTTTGACACTACTCCTAAAAATCATAGACAAAACAAAGTAATACCTTTATTTTTAGAAAAAGTCTGAATTAAGAGATTAAAGTCAATGATGAAAAAAAAATAACCTCCAACTTTCTTTTTACCCAGCATGCTTCAACTTCTTCCTCAACTGACTAAAAATCTGAGAACAGCCAAACTGATCTGTTCTATACACGTGTGTGAGTGTTCCGGTGTTTTGTTGAGTGGATGAATTGTCATCTTCAGATGCTACACACCTGATGGTGGCGCTCATGAGTCACACATCACATGAGCAGATCCACAGCAAACCAAACCTTCACCTGGTGAGTGTTCATGCACAAACAAGAAAGAAACACGAGAAAACTCGGAACAGAATCGGGTTTTATTCTGGAAAAACAAATAAAGTGAACAAATGAAAGTCAAAGGTTCATTGCTGCTGATGTTTTCTGTCAGCAGAACCCGGTCAGGTTCTCCTGCAGCCCGGCTCTGATTGGACGCTCGAGAACCTTCAAACATGCAGGTGTTAGAAAAAAAAGACTGAAAGGGGGCTGGGTGGGAGGGGTTTCAGCACACACCGACGACATCATCGACGTGCGTCGTCGGACCTCGCATACTCACTTTGGCCTTGGGCGTGGCGTGCGGGGGGGAGGTGCCGGCGGCATCTTTGGGCTTACGAAAGAGGCCGTTCTCTTGACCTCGGAACGCCAGCGAGGACGCGTCCCGGGTTTCGGCGCGCTTCCGAGCACGTAGCGTGTTCCAGGACAGAGACTTCCTGCGCAGTTCAGGAAGGACAAACATCAAGCAGCCAATCAGAGAGCAACCGTCGGTCCGGACACGGAGGACGGCCGTCAGGTCACCGCCAAAAAAAACGCTTCAAACTGTTTTCTGTCTGGACGGAAAATCAACATGAAAAGTCTCCGAACAGAAGAGAAAACGTCTGAGCGTTTCTGTTTTGGTTTGGATACAAACGGATTTTAAATTCTTCACTGAAAACAACGCAGCCAATGAAAGAAACTAAATGTTACAAATAGAAATATTCAATTATTTTAATTTAATTTCCTGTTATCATTTTATTAATGTATATTTGTAAGGAAAATTCAGATTTAGAATGAAAAAGATGCTCATGTGAATCGGCTTTATGCTTTTCAGTCAGTAAAAGTATCATCAGAGCAGCAGAACCATAAACAGAAGGAATGTCTGCCTTTCAGAATAAAAGTTTTCAGGAGAAAACCGGTGCAGCTTCTCAAAATAACACAGATTGTCGCCTTTTCCAGAGACCGTGAAGCTGCAGTGTTCTGATTTCACGAGTGGAGGTTCAAACCGTCCGTGTTAGTACAAACTGAAAGAAAGAAAAAAAACACAAATAATATCACTACAACAAAAGCAAAACATTGAAAAGAACCAAACAGGAAGGAGGAGGAGGAGGGTCCGTGCAGCTCTGGGTGGAACACAGAAGGAGGCGGAGCTTAAGGGTGGTCACATGGTTTATTTACAAATATTAGAAACTACAAACCATCTTCATTCTAAACGCCAAAAAAAAAAAAAAAAAAAAAAAACGTCACGCTGTCTCACTAGCTCATGCTCGAGTCCAAAAGGTTTATTTTACATATTTAAAATACATTTCAAAGCATCAGACTATCAACAGTACAACGCTGACCGTTCAGTGAAACATATTGCACAGCCTGACTTCATATTTTTCATCATAAATAGTGCAAATTCTTTTCGTTTTAGCAGGAATGTTCTAGAGCCTCAGTCAGATAAGAGTCTGTACAGTGAACCGCCAAAATAAAACCCACACCAGGGAGGAAATCAGTCCTACTTTGTCCAGATAATTAACAGGTGGGGGGGAAACAAAAACCACAAGAATAAAAAAAACGGATTGCCACAGACGACAACAACACAAAAAAAAGTCCTCTCCTCTGCAGAGAACACCTGAAGAACGCAGGTGAGCTTTTCTCCAAAAAACAAAAACAAAAAAAAAACACAAAAAAGGAGAGTTGTTAGAACTGAAATAAGAGTCCGGTTTTGTCTCCACGCTACGTTTTCGGGGGCGTCGGTCAGTTTGAACACAAGTGCTTTAAAGAACAGAAAAAAACCAAACGCCTCCTGTGAGGAGTTAGGAGGTGAGGGAGCAGGCAGTGAGGAGTTAGGAGCTGGCTCAAAAACAAAAAACAAAAAACAAAAACAGGCAGACGAAGCTTCATTGCTGTTCAATCCATCCAGTCAGGTCGGGGAGGGGGCGGGACTTACTTGATGTTGTTGGCGTCTGCCACGGCGGTCGGGAAGGAGGAAGTGGAGGAGGAGTCTTTTATGGACTTTATGGGCGTGTCCAGGATGTACCCCGGCACCCAGCCCTCGGCAGCAGGTGATTGGCTGTCGGCCTGCCGGTAAACCAGATGCATGTTCTGCTGGTTGGAGGCCAGGATTTGCACCGTCTCCCCCTTACTGACGCTGATCTCGTTCTCTTTGACTGCCGAGTAGTCCTGAGTGACCCGCCTGGTGGAGGAGACGCCGTTGCACCCGTCGCCCTCAGCTTCCTGAGGGGGGAGACAAAGAGGGAGGAGGTGGGAGGGAGGGCGGGTGGAGGAGGAAAAGGTTAAGGTGTGTCTGCGTGAGCTGGACGACAGTCCTTCCACAGGGCTGAGGAGAAGAGGATGAGGAGCAAGGAGGAACAGCAGGGCGGAATAAACAGATAAAGACGTTTACAAACGTTAACCCAAGTTTTCAAAGGGGGCGGGACACTCGCAGGGTGACGTTAATCGCCTTAGTCCAGTTGTTTGTTTATCTTTTTATTTTCCTCTATCAATGTCATTTTATTAGAAAAAATTGTAAGAGCTAAAAAAAAAAGGTAAAAAAAGGCTGAAAAGGAAAAAGCATGATCTATATTAACCCTTGACTAGCATTAGCTAAATATTACTAATTGCAAAACATTTTGTTGAGGGTAAAAGTTCTGAAAGACCCAATTTGATTAAAAAAATGTGTTTTTTGGTGTCTTTAACGTGTTTTTGTGGCAATTTTCTAATTATGGAGGAAATCATTAAAGAAATTAAGATTAAAACTGGATTTTTGAGTTTTTTTCTTTAATTGAAATCATTGTAAATCAGGAGCAGACGAAAAGATACTGTTTGAAAAAGAGCCAATTTATAATGTAGAAAAACGCTGGGTGGGACACTAGCTCCCCGCTCTGCTCCATTCTGATGCACTTGCAGACAAATAGATTTATAATTGTTTTTATTTTCCTCGTCTGAGCTGAAATCTGGATGAAAACTGTACAGCTGGATAGCTCCAATATTGCTCGCCTACAACTCTGAAAATTTTCTATCAAACTCCTGCTGCTCTGCAGAAACTAAGTCCTAGAAAACGACAAAATGTTTTGGATTTTGGCAAAAAATGGCATCATCGGAATTATAAAACCAATAGCAAAGTTTTTGAAATAGATCAAAGGTGATCAGAGTGGGTCTTCAAAGGGCCTATATAATGCCAAATCAACTCATAATGTTAATTCCTTGAGACAACTACCCCAAAGTGGTATTTTGATCCAGTCTAAAATCCTGCTCTCTGACCCTGCCCCCCAATCCACGAAAATGAGCGGGTCCTCACATTGTGATGTCACAAAGAGAGAACAGCCCTCTATATAGTGATATAGTTTGCTCTTAAAGGCTTAATAATAACATTATGTAGGTCCTTTATTTTTTTTTGTACTAACAAATTTAATTTTAAGTTAGATTGAGAACATTACTCTGCTTGACAATGCTAACAACACGGAAAAATGTTGCTAAAATTTTGAAAAAGGATGTTTCAATTATTTAAAATATGATATATAATTATAGATTCTAATTGTATCCTTTTAAAAAAAGCGTTAATTTGGACACCTGAGCAAGACTTTTAGCACCAAGCTTACAGCTAAATGCTACATGAGCTAAGAAAACATTTTAGCTAAATGTTTGAAAGAAGTTTCTAGAGCTAAATGCTGCATCAGTCAGTCATAATCTATTGCCAAAGGAGGTATAGACTAAATTCATCTGAAAATTCTTAATTTCATAATTAATAACTTGCTAAAACCTAGCATATACCAAGAATATTAGCTTAAGGAGACAAGCAAAGAATAATATGCTACATTAGCTAAAATCTACGAGAGCTGGCCAAAGATTATATGAATGGAGTATAGCAAAATAAAAGAAAAAAAGCACAAAACAATTAACACATTTACATAGCTTTAAGCGATTATAAATCATATAGCTAAAAACTGCTAGCTTAAATTAGCATGATTTCTGTCCTGATTTTTCAAAGTAGTTAAAATACGTTTTGAAAAACTGAACATTTTGGACTTGACATATGAACAAACTCTTTAAATTTCAATTCGATTGGAATAAACACTTAATTTCACACAAAAAAGAAAAGTCTAGAAGTGCCATAGATGTTTGAGAACTTGATGTTTTCGCTAAGAAGAAATAAAGTAATCCCAAAACCAGTCGCAGCAAACACTCTGAAGAAAAGACAGTTAAAATATATAAGGCCCATTGACAGAAACTCACCGTGGAATCGAAGTAGGACGAGCCACCGTTGGATGTGGACATTTTCAGCTGGCTTTTCCCAGATTCTCTGTTGTCGATTCCAACATCTGATGAGGGTCGGCTGTGAGAAGAGCTGGACCGGTTCCCTGACCCAGAGCTTTTTCGGGTCAGGGAAGAGTTGCTGTCTCCTTTGTTCTTCTGGTAATGGATCGGTGACTGCAGGGCTAAAACCACACATTGGGTTAAGGGCACACACTTTAAACTAAAGCTCATTTATTGGACTGTGCCTGTGTCCGGTTGATCTCACCAATCAGGAAGTTGTTTTGAGCATCCAGGAGGTCCTGAATGTGCCTGATCCACTCCTGCTTGATGTCAACATTGGCGGCCTGGAGCGTGAATCTCTCGGGTGAGCCTCGACTGGACAAGACAAACTTACAGGGGTCGTTGTCGGCGCTCTCCTCCAGACCAAGAACAAACACCTGCGAGAGAGTTCCAGTACAACTGACTTTATTGAGAAGGAAGCGGTTGTTTATAAAACTGTAACCACATCAAATGCAAGTCACACAAAAAGGGGGGTCCCATTTCAAAGCAATTCTTCAGGTTTTCCGGGCATCGAGCCATTATGTTTCCTGAGTTCAAACATCTGAACTTTGGCAAAGAATCTGCAATGTGTCAACCAATCAAGGACTCAGGTTTGGCTTGTGACATATTGATGATGTGATCAGCAGGTGGAGTCCAAAACCAACATGGAGGAGAGGCTGCTCTGTCTTCTCATAAACTTCATGATATTTTATTTATTTGTATTAAGAACATAATCAAAAGTTCCTTTAATTGTGTTCTTATTATTTCCCTCCGAAAGTCAAACTGGGTCACAGAGAGACAGAAGTACCGCTGAAAGCGGTCATCATTCAGATGCAGTAGACGGAGAACCTCACCATACTAGGAGAGAGTCTCTGAATGATCTCATAATGGAGCCAACTTTTGACAGTAGCTCCTCCCACACGCAGATTTATGAACACATTCTCACTCCCAACTCATCACATACTGACGTTTGGTTAAGGACCCCTCTGAGTCACTTTTTGGTGTTTTGGGTGTCCCCAACAAGCTGTTTTTTGACATGCTGGTTGTTCATAAAATCAAGGGTCCGCAACACCTCCGGATGCAGTACCGGACGCAGACTGGTCCTCCGGACAAGTTCCGTATTGGTAGCCTAACCCGGTACCGGTTCCCTAACCAGACACAAACTGGTACTGGGTTAGGGTACCAGTGTGCTCTGAGTCCTGGTACTGGACCGGTTCCGGTTTGCAGCCCAGAGGCTGGGGACCCAGCCAGCACGTCAAAAAACGTAAATTTTTGATGCAGAGGGGTCCTTAGCAAACGGTTGGGAGTGTGAATGTGTTGGCCTATTGGCCAAACATCTGATCTATGTGATCTGGAGGAGGTAGAGGAAAAATACCTGAAGATAGATCTGAAACGTTTGTTGGCTTCTCGTACCTTGATGCACTTCTTGAACTGATATCCAGGTGTGGACGAGCCTTTCCTGAGCAGTTCGCTGAAGATGACGATCTTCTCAAAGAGGAATACTCTGCGCTCTTTGGAGCGCGACAGCACACTTCCATCCTGCTCCGTCACAAAGAAGGTTTCCTGCTGCAGCAGCTTCCCCTGATTGATCAGATTCCCCTGCAGATGAAAACGAAGGGTCAGAGATCTGATTTAACAGATCAGGAGGGGACGATGGTTGTGGCGCAAACGTACCTCAAATCCCTGCAGCCGACCCAGGTTCATCATGTCGTTGCACAGTTTAGGGACCTGAGACATCAGATCTACAGCTTTCTGCAACAGTCAGAGATGTTTCAATGCAGTGTCTGGTCAAACATCAACAGGTAGCAAAGACGTCAGGACAGATTTTACCTCTATTTGTTCACAGTCTATCCCCGCTTTTGAGCTGTACTTCAGGAAGTCCTGAGGAGAAAGACAGAGAAGTTGAGACGATCTATTCATGCATCTTCTGTAAGACTGAGTCGGAGTTACTACCTTCAGAAGAAGCTGGTACTTGGTGATTCTCTGGATCGGTTTGATGAGAAAATCACTGATGCTCAGTCGGGACTGAATGTCCTGCTGGATCCCCTGGTAAGCAACACATCAGAAGAGATGTGAACAGTCCATCCAACAGTAAATCCATCTCAATGGTTCTGTCTTTGCTTCATGTCCTCATGCTGGTCTGTTTCACACCCTGGCCTGATATCTTCAAGCTGGTAGATGTCCAAAGTTGTCATTGAAATCCTGCCCTGCTTGTTGCATATTACCCCGACCCAACTGATACCATTTTCCTAACTGACTTCCAGTGACCCAACTGATTCCCAATGTACTTACGTCAAAGTACGTGTCATATTCAGCTACGATGTACTCCGACTTGGGTTTGTTCTGGCAGTAATTCACGTACATGTGCAGTCGTCTCTCCTGCAGCACAGAAACGTGGGTTTCAGTCAGACGGCAAACAGAAAAACTTTCTTTTTTAACACTTTTGCGTACGTGTTTGATGAAGAGCCCCGCTAGAAGTTCATGGTCTTCCAGACATTTCTCCAGCTCTACGACGAAGAAGCTGACAGAAATAAAGAAGGTTTGATCAGAAGCAGGACCAGACTTTCTCCTCCAGAAACTGGACTTTGTGGAGACCTACTCTCTGTGCCAGTCGTAGATCTGGTGGATATTCCCAAACACGATTTTGTCTTTTCCTTTCATGTCATCAGGAACGCCCTTCTCCTCAATCCTCTTCATGAAACCCTGTAGGAGAACCAGAACCACCAATTGAAACTCTGTTTCAGATAACAGTGGAAGCTGCAGACCAGGATAAACCTCACCTCCACCACGGTGCCCAGGTCTTTGACGTAGTCCTTCTCGGTCTGGACCAGCTCGTTCAGAACAAACCTGAGCAGCAAGAACCTCATGTCAGAATAAAGTCTCTAAAGACTGGTTGTGGTTGACAATGTGAAAAAAAAAACTTCAGATATCAGCTGAATCAGCTTTTAAATGACAAGTTGACTACTGATCAGTCCTTGGGAAATAGCGCCCAAACTTACAGACAAAATAAGATGACTAATCTATTTTTAATCTATTTTTTTACTATTCTATCTATTTTTCTTTAGGAAATATCAAAACATTTCTAAAAATATAGTCACTCAGAACTTTGACACTAACTGAAGCGTCTCTAAGAACAAAACGGGCTTAAAATGAACAATAATGTGTTTCAGAGTTTTTTCTCACATCCGTCCTCTCATGGCTTTGGCTTTCTGCTCCAGTTCAGGGTTCCTGGGCTGGACCGGAGTGGTTTGTTCTGGTGGAGTCAGAGGGAATCCTGGGAACGCTCCTGGTTCTCCAGTCTGACAGGAAGCAAGAAGAGCAGACCAATCAGAGCACGCGATTGGCAGCGCAAACTCTTCCTGGAAGGGGCTGTTCTCACTTTGTGGCATCAAAATGTGAGGACTCACTCGCTCGTTTTTGTGGGTTGGAAGGGGCTGGTGCTCAGAGTGCAAGATTATAGAGGATTGTGAATGGATTAAAATACCACTTTGGGGTTCTTTATAGTGAGGAATGAACATTATAAAACACTTAAAATCTCAAAAAGTGGACAAATTATCATTTTATTCACATGTTTGAATTATCTAGTGTCCATGAATTTGTTTTTTTATCCTAATTTAAAGACAAAGTCGATTCTTATGTTTTCCTAGCAGCACGTGTTCACACTTTGCACACACACACATCCCTCGTGTGGCAACAATAAAGGCAGTTAGAATTGTATTTGAATTCTTCACTTTCTCCACTGACCTCAGTGTTGTTTGGTTGTCATAGTGACTGTAAGTCATAAACCTAATCATCTTATCAGGATCTCTGGTGTAATTTAGGATATTGTTTTGATAACATTTTCCTTTGAATTCCATAGATAATTAAAAAAGAAAGTTTAAAGAAAACACTGAAGACAAAAACTTTGTGTACGTTGATTCAGAAGCAGAGCGAGCCGCGTTCGCCACACTCACCATCTTAGTTTTAACCAGTTTCTCTATGGCGCTAACCAGCTCTGCGGCGCTGGGCACCTCAGAGGGAGGCTGCAGGGAAGTTAGCAAGGACGAAGACTGAGAGGAAGAGGAGGGCAGAAGGAGGACAGGTTAGAAGGAAGACATGCAGGAAAGAAGAGTTGCAGTGCAGCAAGAAAACACCCGATGTTTTTAAGAAAACAGGAACACACTAAAATGCTATGGAAGGATGCTAAACTTTAGGACTTTTCTTTGTATTTTCAAAGACCGTCAGACCAGAAGCAGATATGACGAACCTTGTCGTCCTGAGCTGAAGGATCCTTGATGATCTCCATGGGCGGTGGCAGAGGAGGGTGCGCCTCGTCCTCCTGCTCCTCCTCGCCGCCGCTCTGCATCCCAGGTGGAGGTTTAAAATGTGTGCTGCTCTCCGTACTGGAGACTCTCTGAGGGGGAGCACAGCAGATTGACAGGTTAAGAAGCTCCACAGGGTGGATTTGTTGTGAAAAAGTCAAGGAATTAGCACTTTTTAAAAGATAACTTTCATTTTTTTTATATTTGTGAAAACATTTTATTTTGAAAGAAATTGTTTCGTGCAACTCAAATAAATTGTAGTAACTCATTTTTTTAAATTCATTTAGAATTTTTGTATTTACCATCATCAAACTATTTTTTAGCTAAATTAGCATTCAATAAAACATTAACAGAACTATATATCGTAAGGCCTTTTTTGTGTTTTCACCTTTTGTTTTATAAACTTTTCATATTGTGTTATAGGTCAAAAGGTGAACAACAACTTTTGGTTCAATAGCACCTAACATCGTTTTTCCTTAGTTTTATATATTAGCAAGTAAAAACATTTTTTTTTTTAAATCCCAAATAATGTCTAGAAAACAATAAAAGCAGTAAATATCCTGTAAAAAAACTTTCGTTTAATTTAGCATAAACCGTTTGGCTATGTCCGAATCCCTTACCTACTCACTATATAGTGCGTTCGCCATTTTGTTTTGCTGTCGGAATCTTATGTTCCAAAATCCAGTGCACTACAAATTTCCCAGAAGTCATTGAGAAAAACTAGCGTGCATCGATGCTCACTACATTAGCGAACATAGACCATTTTTGCGAAAAAAAAGCATGTTTACGGCTATGTCCAAATTCCTTTCCTACGGACCATATAGTACGTTTGCCATTTTGTATGCTGTCCGAATCTATCATTCCAAAATCCAGTGCATTAGAAATCCCATTTTTAGAGTCCTTGCTTTGACTCAACTATGGATCTGAACGCTTGACCTTAGAGTATCAAGGCGTTAAATTTCTGCCTAAAGTCTTCCCCGAGCATATATCCAACTCCACACATGCAAGGAGCGTTCCACGGGCGCAGGACAGTCTCCACGGCTGCACCTCTACTCCTGAGCGTTGGTGAAACCTCCTCTCTGAGCTTGTGGAGTATTCTTACACTCCTGTGACCTCCCCTAAAACTAGCTCCGCCCCCTCGGGGAGGTCTGTGCGCTCTGTGTGCCCACCATTGAAGATGGAAAAAATAAAAACATAAATCTCCTCGTATCATTTGTTTTTCAAATTAAAACTAAAGATGAAATGGGAAAAAAAGAACTGATGTATTTATGTATCAAACATTTATTGTGTGCGTAGAGTTTGATATATGCTCATGGGAGACTTTAGATGGAAATTTGACGCCAAAGTGGACACTCTACTATGAGGTCACCAAGTTGGTTTAGTGGCTACAGTATGTAGTAGAGCAGGAACATGTGGTAATGTGAGGTTCACACGGGACGCAGAAGTGTCAGAGCAGAGTATGCGCGGCATCCACTCTCTCCTCACCAGACGTGCATTTTTCCACAATGGTCGACTTTAATTCTAGTCTTTACAGTGGGGGTGTCGTTGGTCCAGTCCATCGTTTTTTCTTAATCATTCCTTAACATTTGGTTCTTTTAACTTTGGTATCATTTTCAGAGGCATCAGGTGACGGCTAACAGCTGCACCTCGTCTGATTTAGTTTTAACTGACCAAAAAGATCTCCCGGTGTTGGATGCTTCAGGAAGTCAGAAGCTTCAAACCTGAGTTCATGGAAACATACAAATCTCCTGTTGTGACACCAGCACTGGTGGGAGGGATAAAAATAACCAGTTTATTGTGAACTCACTGCTGGGATCGCTTTGGATTGTGTCTCAGTGTGGGACAGAACTCTCTCACACAGAAAGAGGAACTTGATTTGTTTACTATCCATTATGAAAATCAGAGTTATAAAAGTCATTCTAACTAAGTGACATATTCTCCTTCAGCTCCGTCTGTAAAAAGTCCAGACGGCTGTCAGTCTGAGGTGAATCAGGTAAACCGCTTTAAATGAGCTAAAAACTTCAAAACTGTGAAAGTTTTCTTTTTTTTAAAACCAAACTATGAAAGAGATTATTTCTGAAGGATTTAAGGATCTCTGTGTCATTTAGTGATTCCGGTATAGACAATGACAGAGCAATAATTTTAAAAATATAATAAAAATTTAACTGAAATACTGTTTATAATAAAATATGCCAATAAAAAACAATAGTATAAATATAATCACTTTGTGGAAGATTATAAAATGATAGTTAACTCCAGTGATAGAGCTACAACGTTGAAACAGCGTCTCATGTTTGCAGGAGTGTGTTCACCTCCTCCATGGGGTCCTCCTGGTCTGTCCTCCTGCCATCTTCTCTTCCTGATCCCGGTCCTGCAATCCAACCAGAAAGGAGTTTGTAAAGCAAAACTCGGACAAACAATTCCAGTCCAGCTCCCAGTTCTCTTTTTTTTTCTATGTTTACGATGCCGCAGAAACAGATCTCACTAAAGCATCTACATATTAGACAAAGATCAACTGTGAAGCCACAAAGGTAAAAACCAGGTTGTTGTTTTTTACATATATCTTCTATCGCCATTAGATCTTTGTCATTCTGTAATCCTGGTCTCATTTTACTATGAAGGTTTGAACCTTGAGAGTCAAAACATGAGAGAAAAATGTGAAAATGTTCACGTCTGTCTGAGAATAGTCTATAAAGTGTGAAGTGAGGAGTTTCACTGCTTTAAACATCTAGAATAGATGGAAAAGATAAGGCAGAATACTTGGATCATTTAATCTTTGGTGGGTTATTTTTGAATGTAACTCCTGAGATAAACGGGGAAACACTGAATTCTGGAAATAATACTTTTATTATTTTCAAATTGTTAGTTAACACTCAGTTTAAAGTTGTTTAAGAGAATTCAGGTGTTTTTTTTAGATTTTTTACACTTGAACTTATACTTTACCATCATTTTTCTGAATATAGTTCAGTTTAAATACCCAGTCTGGTGAAAATTAACATGTTCTTGTTGAGTTTTTCTGATGATGGAGGACATTTATGAAGAAAATAAAGTTAAAAATTGCATGTCTGAGTATTTCTTTATTCAAATTGTCATGAATTAAAACCAAATGAAAAAAAATAATGCTGGAAAAAGTGATTATTTGTGACATACAAAGCTCAGAGATTAATTTCTAATAAACTCCTGCCACTCTACAGAAACTATGTCGTAGAAAACAGCACAGGTTTTTGGATTTTGCCAAAAAAATGGTAAAGTTATAATTAAAAGAGCACTGGGAACGCTTTGAAAAAAGTCTAAAGATGATCAGAACAAATGAGTTTTTTCATTGTTTAATGTTTGAAATCTAAAAAAAAAAGCTTTTTTTTATTTCAGTAAAACATATTGTGAACATTAGGAACTATTTTCCACTGTTTGTCATTGCTGTTTGGCTAATTTCTTGTTTACTTTTTAATTGTTTAAACAATTTTGCATTACTTACATCAGTGGTCCCGACCTTTTTCACGCCATAGACCGGTTTAAATTAGACAACATTTTCACGGACCGGTCCAAACGGGCCAAAGTTGGGATTTTTAAGCTTCCGGTTTCTAAAAATCTATTTTCAAAATAAAATGCCACTACAAGAAACTTAGCTTAACAAGTCTAAAAATATCAGTAGATTTTTTTTTTATAAAGATGAAGATTCAATGAAACAAAGTTGTTGATTTGCAGAAATCGTTTCTGATTTTAAAAAATCCCATAAAGGAACATAATTTTTTTTAACATTTTAACTCTCAATCCAGTTTATCTTTCAGGGCAAACAGATCGATCATATTTCATTTTTACATAAATCCTCATTCATTGAGTATTTTTTCCAACATCATCTGCGCTAAAGTGTCTGAACCTAATTCAGCCTTTTTGTAGGAACATTCTCAAATATCCCTTTTACAAGTTTACAGCAACTTTATTAGACTGAATCCTCATTTTCTTTAAAATATTTGAACTTTGTGATGAAGATTTTCCCTTTAACGTCAAAGTGGAAACTAAGAATCAGACGCTAGCTTCACCTACGTCTGACTTTTAAGGTGTGATGGATAAATAAAGCAAAATAAAATGAGGCAACCGTAGTAAAAGTGATATTTTCTAAAGATGATATAAATCCACTGTGTCTCCAACTTTATTATCTGCGTGTTTGAAACAGTCGAGAGTCTTTCACTGTGTGTTAGCCACATGAGAACAACGGTCTCCATAATTCAGGATGTCGAGGAAGACTCCAGGTTTTCTCTGTAAACAGCAGATTTATCGTTTTTCTTTAGTTTCCTCGGTGGTTCTTCTCTCCCCAAAGAATCATTCCAAATATGTTTTATTGTTCAATTATCGTTTGTACTTTAGCTAGTAATCCAGGTAGTCGCTTTAAGAAGTCACACGACCAAGACGAATGTTGTGAACAGATTCCACCAGTTTTCCAAAATAAAACTTCCTTCAGGATCAGACAATGAAGTTGGTGCTTGTATTTCTTTTTTTCTGTCTGCGGCTCGGTACCAAGCGACCCACAGACCGTTCCGGGGGTTCGGGACAGCTGTTTTAGATGTTTTCATCATTTAGACTTTTTTCCAGTATTTTCTGTTCATGTTTATCGGCTAAAAAAAAAAATATATATATAATGTGTTGCAACATTCTTTTGTGTTTTTAGCCGTTTTTGTACAGCTGCAGACGTCAAGATCAAGTGCTTCAAATCTGTGTGGGATTAGTTTTGGTACATTCAGAAGTTCTGAACTGAACGTAAAGATCAACCCGACCATCAGACCCCACCGGACCTCCTCTACCCCCGTCTCACCGGTCTTCTTGGGTTTGCTGGCGGGCTTCTTGACGGAGCTGCCCTGGCTGAGGCGGCGCACCGGACTGGTCAGCCACTTTCTCAGAGGGTTTCCGGAGCGCTTTTGGCCCGGAGAGCTGGACTGCAGTGAACTGAGGGACGGCTGAGGCTGCAGGTTCGCCACCGACTCGCTCTTCCCATCAGAGCCGCTCACGTGGTAATCTGGAAGAAACAAACAGCTCTGATGATACGGAGGGAGAGAACTCCTTCCAAAGACGTATTTTCATCCTGCACACTTTAAAACCTGCAGCCTTGAAAGTTTTGGAAAGGTCTTGCATTTGTCATCGCAGGAAGCTTCAGTTCTACAGTGTGACTCAGAGGGACTGCAGTGAAGATCAGCAGATCGGTGGTTTTTCAGTGGTTTCTTTTGAACAGGGCATTCTTAGAAGCACAAACACATGTGACTGCATGCGAGCGGCGGGAGGAAGTGGCGGTCATGTGTCAGCGGCGTGCCGCTGGCAGCGATATAGGCTGAAAACTCAAAGGTCAGCTCCCATTTTCCTTCATTTTGTCTGCTTTGGTTCAGAAATCCATCTCAAGGTCGATCTGCTGAGTCATCATCTTTTTAAGAAAATGACTTACATATTTCAACCTTTTACCCTAAACTTGACTCAGAGATTTTTCCTCTTTTGTGTGGAAACTCTCAAGCTGAACGTTCAGCTCTTATCTGACTCCTTCAGGGGTGGAGACGTGAGATAAAACGCTCCCAACCGCGGTCAAGGTGAGCCGTGTTTTCCATCTGACGAGCCTTAAACCGACCCCAGCGTGACCTGAAACAACACGAGGAAGCTGGGGGAGGACGGGTCACAGGTCACCGGCGTGAGGAGCAGAAACACCTGCAGAAGCCCAAAAGTCCCACGGATAGTTTCATTATTTTAAAGGAAACACTTTCAGCTTCGGTGTTTTGGTCCTAAAACAAAAACGATGTCTGAGATCCTCAGCAGCAGAAGTTATTTGTACGTTTTTAGTTCAGATTTCAAGTAAGGAGAAAAATGTGTCTTTTTTATGACTTCTTAAATAATATTTTTATATGTTTTCTGTCAGTTCTTGTTCGTCTCTCTTCGCTTGACGCCATTTTTCCCAGACATTAAAGTCATCAAACGCTAACCGGGACAAAAAACGCGATGGTTGTTGGAACACGCCCACTCAGTTTGATCGGAAGCTCCCCATTCACCCGGTCCCTGTCCATCAAATGACCACACCCCCTTTTAAAAATTTCGAATTTGAATACAAAAAATATGACTAAGCACTAGCACCAGTTTACCAGCGAAAGACAACTTTTTAATTATGGGTTTTTAAGTCATAAATCTAGAAAAAAGGTTTTTTTTTTTGTAACTTGTCCTGTCCAACAGCTGAGCAAACAGATACGAGCTGAGATTCTTTTGTTTTAGACACATTTTATTGTAACAACAGAGTTTTATCAAGTATAAACCTCTGTTGTATTTAATGCTAAACTCTATTTATATTGATTATAGAAAAAAACTGTAACTCTTAAATTACGAGAATTAAGTCCTATAGTTACGACTTCAAAAGTCATTAAATACATTTATGACTTTTTTCTTGTAATTTTTTTTTGTTTTAAAGTTGTACATTTCCGAGAGAAAACACCAAAATAGTCCGTTTTGTGGAAATGTGCACCAAAATGAACAACGTGGAGCATTTCGTGAAGATCTATTCCCGGAAAAGTTTCAAAAACAAAGAAATTCTAAATCTTTAGGTGAGTTAAAATCTAATTTCTTGTACTAATAGAAATCATCTATTTGCCAAAATAAAAATCTAATAAATATGAACATTTTACGAAGACTTGGAATCCACTGTGTTCTGATGATAGAAACTTGGATGATTCATAAATACATTTAGATACATTTTCTTAAATAAATTTTTCAAATGCAATGCATTGTGGTCTATTCCTATACCTGTGGTTCAACCTACAGTTGCTTCTGCAAAGTCCATTCATTTGTGATAATGGACACCTTGTTGGGCATTATCGTTGGGCATTATCCTTTACATAGACGATAAGTCAGATCCAGCAGTAAGTTTACTACAAACCGCTCGTCTTGAGTACTGCGTCAGTTACTTTTACTTAAGTACAACGCCCAGCTGCTCTTCTCTAGACAAAACCAGTTTGTATTCGACTGACTCGGGTTCAAGTCACTAAAAGAATAAAAACCCTCATTCGGGTTTGTCCTGACGAGAACAGAAAAGGAGGCGGCTGATAGAAACATGTTTGTGATCAGATCAGCTAAATTTACTATTGCTATTTGGGTCACTTTGACCCAAATAGCAAACAATGAAGCAGCAAAACATTCAAATGTGCTGAAGTTGGTCTGAAAAGAAAGTGTAAGAGGAAACAAATTCCACCAAGCTTTTACTTTCAAAGGATGAAAATTCCATTTACATATTTGAACCTCACAGAAATGCTGAAACATGTTTGTGATCTAATCACCGTTGTGCTGAACAGATCTTGGGTTTGCAGAAGGAGACCAAACTTTTTGCTGCTTCAGACTAAAGAGGATGTTGCGATTTGAATACGTTTGTACACAGTTATCGGACTGACCCAGCAGAAGAAGCTCCGCCCCCATTAAACATCACCTCAAAAACAGCCAGAAATTCACTTTCAAATTACGGCTTTAATGATCCAAAACACAGTTTGAACTAGAAGAAGACACGAAATGAGCAGACGAGCCTCAGGTTATACAAGTCACTGGTTTGTATTTGTATATGGTGTGACGGTTGCCACGGCAACAAAAACAAAAAACAAAAAAAACTTTTTAATCAAGATTCATGCTTTTATTTTGAATTTATTTGGCAAAAACTCATTTTTAAATGTGATCTCTGAGTTTTTCTGGTCAATTGAATGTTTTTTTTCCAGATACTGAAGCTCAAGAAGTCAAGAAAAACTTCAAAATAAATTTGCTAAAGAAAAAAAAATAGAAAAATGCTATCAATTTCTGATTTGAGTCACTTTGACCCAAATAGCAAACAATAAAGCAGTAAAACATTCAAATATGCTAAAGTTTGTCTGAATAGAAAGTGGAAGAGGAAACATCCACCGCGCTTTTACTTTGAAAGGATGAAAATTTTATTTACATATTTGAACCTCACAGAAATGCTGAAAGTCATGTTGGAGCAGCTGAAAATTCCAAATGAACTTCAGGTTTTTAAGGTTAGAGATGAGACGCAGGATCCAGTTCAGATCGACGGTATGCAAGAAATTCATGCAAATATTTACAGACGGATTTTCCTTTTCTGAGCTGCTTCCTGTTTACAACCCTTTAAAACAGCTTTCTGTTTTGTTAATATTCTTTCCTGATAGGTTCTATTTTGTTAGGTGTGCAAATATTTACTTTATTTTATATATATATATATATATATATATATATACTTTTCTGGTATGTGCAGAAAGTATTAACACTTCAGACACATGCATTGTTTACTTCTTCATTCATGCATTCTTCCATCTTCTTTTCCTCTGTTTTCTTCTGCTCAGAAACCTCATTCAGAGGCCGGCGCGGTGAAGCCGCGACCCTCCACGTCACACGGCTGCAGCTGCATTCCTGCAGCACAGCTGCAGAACCGGGTCGCAGCGCACGGAGCGCGCACGCCGTACGACACAAAGTCAGGTGAGACGCAACAACGAGGCTTTTGTTCTGCGCGCGGAAACACAGACCGTCCTCTGTGAGGCTCCGTCGCTGCCATCTTTAATCTCGCACACACACGTGCACACACACATGCGCACACAGACATGCAGAGACCGCGACGAGCGCTCTGCAGATCAGTTTTGTCCCTCTCGTTTCATTCTGTAATTACACCACATTCATTTGTCATGAATGGATCCTTTGACGCCACGGCGAGTTTCTCTCTGGGAGCTCGACTTCCTGCTCTCGTTTTTGAACAAAAACTTTAATTGATCAAAGTCTGTATGAGAAAAAAAAAAACTACGAGTGGACTCTGGATCCAGAGAGACGACGCAAAAAAACAGGAGAATCCATTCTGGAGTCAGGAAGAAGGAAAGATGGAGTGACGATCAAACGTGTAAATAAACTTCCTGATAGAGGAACGCTGAAGGAACATGAGATGAAAGCTTCTTTAGGGATCATCGTATGTTTTCTAAAACACTAAGCTCTGCTCTAAACAATAAAACTGGATGTAAAACCTTTCAGTTACCAGAAAAAAATATTTCAGGAGAATATCTTTGCTGAATCGAAATATACTGTAAAGAATGTCAGAGTGTCTTCTTTCATCCATTTAGTTGAAAAACTTCCAAATAAATAATTCAAAACAAGTTTTAACCAATCAGATTGCAAGAT